>NC_140952.1:55509968-55552468 GCF_014529385.1 Adiantum capillus-veneris | reverse complement strand
TCAAGGACAACCACAAGCTTTTGTGCATCTTTTAAAGTGTGTGCTAGAAGCAGTACATCATCCGCATACAATAAAAGCATGATTACCGCATTGCAAATAGTGACCTCTTCAATGCCTTCTTCTTGCATAAAGTCAAGTACCATTTGTTCCAATTGATCGATGCATAGACCAAAGAGAGTTGGTGACAACCGACATCCTTGTTTAACCTCACTAGTGCATTCAATTTTATTTGAAATTTCTCTTCCCATGCGCAATTGACAAATCACCTTCTCATAGATTCGAGAAACCGCAAGCATAAATTCACTTGGCACTTGTAGTTCTTCTATCCTTCTCCACAAATTGTTACGTGGAACCATATCAAACGCTTTCTTAAAGTCCACAAAACAACAATACAATCGCTTGCCTTTCAACCTACTTGCCTCCATGAGAACACAAAGAGTGACAAGATGATCAATGGTGCTATGACATTGACAAAACCCCACTTGTCCTTTTGCACGCTTGTCATTCTCTTCAGCCCAATCACTCAATTTCATCTCCATTATGCACCCAAACAACTTTGCCATAGGAGACCCAATCATTGTAGTCCGGTAGTTGTTTGCGAGGGGGGAGAGAGAGAGAGAGAGAGAGAGAGAGAGAGAGAGAGAGAGATTAAGAAAAAAACCTTGCTAAAAAAAACTCGCTTCAAAAACTGAGTTTGGAGCAAAGCGAGCTTTTTTTTTTAATTGCTCCATTGAGCAAAAATCTTGAAAACCCTCCCTCCAAAGCTCCCTCCATTCCCATCCCCTTTGGAGATCAGTTATCAAAGAAAGTCAACAATCGACCATTTTTATTATTTTTGTCTAGACTATAAAAAGCAATTATGCAAAGTTCCCCAGTACATGGGTTAAAAACTGCTTTGCATAGCTAATAGTGGTATCCAAAGAACCGATCCCACAACGGAGAGTCTCTTCTTTATTTATTCCAATCACGTTTGAATGCATGATGATGTCGTCTTCTCGCAAGCCATACAAGGAGTCTGACAATCATTTGTTGTGAAATCTCAGGAATCTCGCTGGCTTAACAATCTTTTTTCCGAATGAGAGATTTTGACATTGGCAACTTGTGAAGATGAACCCTTCAAATGTGTTTGTAGATAATCGACACAAAATAGATATAGTTTTTTTGGACTGTTCCTTTTGTTGTGCTGGTCTATCTTGCGGGGAGGCTATGATAGATGGTTATTCGCTAAGGGTGGTCTATTGCCAATTGAATCATGCAATGGATATGTTTGAGTTCTTTTCATTTTACTCCAATAAATAGTCATCCAACGGACTGTGTGTCTCACTATGAAATCATGAGAGTTTTAATATGTTATGATTTGTTGTCTTGCTCAAAAAATGATTGTGTAATATGACTAAATTTATTGTTTCAAGGGTTGATATGTCATTGCATTAGTGCCACCCTCAATACAAATAAATCAGTCTTTTTTATAATATTCACTGCTTTCAATTTACACGAAGACTTATACTCTGGAGAATCTTTGCAAGAGAACAATATTCATGAATCAGGGATTCATTGTTGGCATGGATGATGATTATCTTCTATTGTAGTGTCTTCAAATTGAAAAAAAAAGCTTAGATTATGTGCATTTAAAGCATGATGATGTTGTTTGCTTGATTTTGAAGTTAATTTTGAAATTAGATCCAAATGATAATTGTTGTACAAATTAAATTGGAATATTTGAGTCTTACCATACATCGAGCAAACTTTACCGAGCAAATGGTAAAACCTAGCGAGACCAACACTCCAAGCAATCAAACACTAGTTTTAGACAAGATATCCTCCCCGTTGCCCATGTTAAGTCCATGTTAAGGGTGTGGACCCATGGTTGTAACACATTTCATCCCTTACAGATGCTTGATAGGTGCATTGTTTTAATTAAATGACTTTACTCTACCATATGAGTTGACAATAGGTCACTCTAAATGGAGCATGTAAATCTTGCTAGCCCAAGTGTAGGCATATAACTATCAGTGGTGTGAGGACGATGCGTTCGTCGGTATCTACAAGTCACAAAGACACTTGCATGCAATTTGACGCGAGGTTGTGAGGGGTTATGAGAGTTTTTTATTCTTATATTGAATGGGTGTTATGTAAACAATGAAACTAACAGAACGAGTTGGTTAGCGTAGGGTTCTTAAGATGAGCAGATCCGAGCCCGAATGTGAAGGGGTCTCTTTTATTGCTTTGTTTGTTGTTAATATAAAAGGCAATGAATGAATCAGGAAAGATTTTGTAATAAAATAAAGTATGTCAAATCTAGAAAGATATCTCTCTCTCTCTCTCTCTCTCTCTCTCTCTCTCTCTCTCTCTCTCTCAATTTTCGTTATTGGTGGGCATCATGTAAGCAGTGTTGAGGCCTTTCTCCATACAGAGATGGGTGAGAGAATGATTGCTCGTCACATGCCTAATAGCAAGTCTTACTGAATTTAAATTTTTTGAAGGTGGGCAAACAATAAGGTTTGAGTTTAATATTCTAACCTTATCAAACAGCCATCGACGGGGCTATTTGAAAGGCCCGTGACTGCGCTCCCGTCGCTCGTAGTGGGCGAGGAATGCAGAGTAGTGCCCGCGTGGCACACTGGAAGAGGCACAGTGCAGCAGCGCCGCAACAGAGAGAGAGAGAGAGAGAGAGAGAGAGAGAGAGAGAGAGAGAGTGACCATTTGAGCTAGCCCGCACTGCAAGCTAAACCGCATGTGTACGTGTGTGTGTGTGTGTGTGTGTGTGTGTGAGTGTGTGAAGGCTGCAAGAAACATGAACAACGCAAAGGATGGCAGCAGCAAGGCAACGTGCGGTGTGCATGAGGTCGGAGTTATGGCAGGTCAGACGACCTCCCTATGGGCAACATCCCCCCTCAGCACTCCCTACATACACCTTCAATAGTGCCATGGTTGTGTGTGTGTGTGTGTGTGTGTGTGTGTGTGTGAGAGAGAGAGAGAGAGAGAGAGAGAGAGAGAGAGATCATTTCTAGAACTCCCTACACTGTCTTGAGAAGAAGTCTTGCTATTTTGAAAATAACAACATTTGTTTGCTTCAAATTTCCTTCTTCCTAGGGCGTTGTCAAGTTCTTAGCGGGGAAAAATAATAAATTAGATCCCAACTCAACATATGGGTGTCCTATCGATTGCTCGTCACATGCTGTTGGAGAAAGGTCTTCGAGATGCAGTGTTCGGGGAAAATGTGTCTTAGCTTAATATCTTATCGTTTTCAATTTCTAAAATGGCGGTTGAGGGCACGGGGAAACGGAAAAATTCCATCCCAAAACAGAAAAAAGTGTAATTAAAACCCAAAAAATAAACCCAAATTTCTGAAATTTCCTCTTGGCAAATTCAAGGAGAGGAATTTTGTCTGTTTGGAAAAATGATTTTTCCCGAACACTGCCGAGAGGTGTTGTGTAGCAGGTTGGTCGTGCGAATTTCATGAGAAGATGTTCGTCAAAGGATGTTGGTCCTGGCCTTGCTCCGGTCGATATATATGCCGGTTTGTGAGGATCTCTCTCTCTCTCTCGCACGCGCGCAATGGCAAAGCTCTGCTTGTTGCCAATGCAGAGCACACATAGCACGCAACGGCTGTTGTCTCTGTTCTCTATGAGAAAGTAGGGGCGAGCTTCTACTGCTCTCTGTCTCTATAGCGCAATCATTTCAGTATGATTAAAGTATTTCAAAACTCCTCAAACCAATCCGTGGCCACATTGTTTTCAAGAGTTTTTAGACCTCACAGAGAGAGAGAGAGAGTCACTCAGGTCAAGGACTCCCACCATTATCGTGGAGGGAGACGCACTCCTCAGTAGCAGACCTTCCGCATTGCTCGACAGTTTGGAGATGCAGCGACTTATGAAGAGCCTCTAAAAGTTGCAGCTAGAGGTGACGACCTGAGAGAGAGAGAGAGAGAAAAGGAGATCACTACTTGTCTAGCACCCAGCTCTCTAGCGCAGTGGTAGTGCAGCTAGCACAAGTTAGCAGCGCCTCTGCATATTGCGGCATTCTTGGCATGCCGCCAACTTTGACCTGCCCTCCAAAGGCAGCAGCCTGCTTGATCATATAATGTCTCCTTTTGACTTATGAATGGAGCCTCCTCTTCATCAGCTGTTGGCCGTGCTAATGGGCTGCAAGCTGGGAACAATGGAATTCTGTTTGGGAATTGAGTCCAACCTCCTTAGCGACCCAGGCATGGCAACCTAGGCACAAATGCGACTTTGCCAGCTTGAATGGGCTTGCCTCATTGTCCAATGCAGTGAACAATTCATCACTCAACGGAGCATCGCATTGCATAAGGATAGGATTTTGTTAAAATTTAAGCATTTCAAAACTCTTGAAAATAGTTCGCGGCGCCGATGACTGTTTTTCGGAGTTTTAAAACCTCTTTCACGTGCGCGAGAGAGAGAGAGAGAGAGAGAGAGAGAGAGAGAGGCTCTCCGCGCTAGGCTTCCAGGTCGGTCACATGGCACGATGCAGCTTGGAATTCCCACCCCAAGAAGTACGACGTAAGCTCTCGTGCCTGTCGTGTTTGTAGAAATGTTCATGGGCTTGTACTAAAGTACAATCTGATGTGTTGTGGGTAGTGCTTCCGCATCTATTCCAAGGAAATTGGCTTTGTGAAGTATCGTTGACATATGCTCAGCTACAACCACCTCGGAATCTTTGACAAAGGTAGGTTTCATGTGTGGAAGGAGCGTTTTGACGTGTAGTTTCAATTATGATTAGTAGAGTTTTATTGTTCTCTATGAAACGATCTCATGGGACCAAAACTATTCTCCATGAATTCTCCTCTTCTCTTTCTGGGATGCTTCTGACCCAATGCTGTGTGTAGGGGTGGACGATTGGTTGGTTTGTTTTGAGTATCAATGGATCTACTTGTTTCATTTGTGATCCAAAAGAGAGAGAGAGAGAGAGAGAGAGAGAGAGAGAGAGAGAGAGAGGTCAAGGACCCGCACCTTCATAGCGTGGAGGGAGAGGCAATCCTCCTCCTTACGGCTCACCATTCTTCATCATCCTTCTTCTTACAGCTCTTTATTCTTTATATCATCTTCTTCTGCTCCCTCCTTTGTGCGTGTCTTCTCTGGCACGAGGGTTGAGCAATTGAACAGAGAGCAGATCTCGCTTTCACTCTCATTGACAAAGATGGCAATGGCAATATCACCACCAGAGAGCTTGGTACAGTGATGCACTCAATTGGACAAATCCCGACAGAAGCAGAGCTATCAGAGATGATCAATGAAGTGGATGCAAATGGCAATGGAACTATCAATTTTCCTAAGTTCTTGAATTTGATGGCTCCCAAGATGAAAGATACTAACACTAAGGAGAAGTTGAAAGAAGATTCAAGGTTTTTATAAGCACCTGAATGGGTTTATTTTCTTTTAGCTTCACCATGTGATGAAAAATCTGGGAGAGAAGCTGACAAATGAAGAGGTTGATGAAACAATTCAAGAGGTAGATGTTGATGGCGATGGACAGGTAAATTACAATGAATTTGTGAGGATGATGCTCTCAAAGTAGTACTTTTGACAAGTGTAAATTTTAAACCATGCTAAATGCAAACCTCAATGTTGCTTTGGAGTGGCACCATTCTTCTCATTGTTATAATCTACCATCATATAGAGAAGTGGTGATTTAATTGTCAGATATGGCATTTATTCATTGTTGCCTGGTTTTATTCCGAGCGAGAGAGAGAGAGAGAGAGAGAGAGAGAGAGAGAGAGAGAGAGAGTCGGGGCAAGGTTAAGAAGACCTTTCCCATCATTAGAGTGTCTCTAGCTTCATAAGAAGACCTAGGAGGGGTATATTGAAGCTTGCGGTATAGCTTGTTCTAGGGGAAAGGAAGAAGGCCCGAGAATGTGGACATATTGGATGAGAGTCTAGGTAAGAACTTGGCATGTACGCACACACACATAGAGCCTACATCTAGAGCAAGAGAGACACCCTACATCCATGCTTGATGTGCAACCATTCACATTACAATGCCCCTACCATCGACAACCTCTCACTGTTCAACATAAGTCTTTGCATCACCAGCCCTTTGGCCATGGCTAAGGTGGCAGCTATCAACATGGCTACTCGTGTCGCTACTCACAAGGTCTGCCACCACCATATCTGATGTTGGTGCTTATAAAGAATGCCATCCATGCAAATGTTCGACGAACATGGGTTGTTAGAATAGCAAGTGGTGGAGAATCTTTAAAGGAAATGAAGCTCGAGTTGCTATGTATGAGAATTGACCATCAATTAAGAAAGATGTCACGCTTGGGCAAGGATGGTGGTCCGACTATGTCAAGGTGGAGGACCAAAACAAAAAGCAAAAGTTGGCCTCCAGCACATGTTACAGGCGCACTGTAAACTACTTTGTAGAAGGGCAACCTTAACCTCTCAACCAACTTCTCGAGGCTAGTGATCATAAAAAATGGAATATCCACAACCTGTGCAACCACACTTTGCTGATAAAATGAGTAGCTTGTATTTGAAGGCTTGATATGACAACAAATTTTTTGACCCCAAATAGATAAATACTATGGTGGGTGTTCAAGTGACATGAACCTAACCAAGGGATTGATAAAGTGTAATCATGGATGTGCTCTTTCATTTCCTTGCTCAAGGTGACAAAAGGAAGGGATATTCTTTTGAGAGACAATGAAGGTTTCATCCCAACCAAAGTCTACCAGGATAGCCTTCTTTTACCTCTCTTTGCTCTAACTTTCACTTGTCTTCTAGTGTTGCTTGCATTCCTAACGATAATGCACTAGCAGGTAGACTCACTAGAAGCGTCATCTACAATATGGAGACTTGATCAACTATTGTCTACATAGTGTGGACCATGTTAGTAGAACTAAGTGAGATTTCTACAATGGAAATTTCTTTGGTTGTGCTAACATGTTGTTTTTTGCATTTCCTTCTCACTCAAACTTCATTTCAGATGGCTTCTATGTGGGTTTGCTTAGGCTAAGTTGTCTAAGAGACTCTGATGTTTAATCAAGTTTAAAATGCTATTAGAGGTGGTAGGGCTATATAATCTCCTTGAGCTTTCATTGGATAATTTTGCTCAAATTTTTATTTGCTCGTTCTTTGGAATTGCTTGAATATTTGAGTATTGTTACATGCAAAACACCCTTGCACTTGTGACTCTAAACAGATTTGATTTTTTATTTCAACGTTGTCTGCGTAGAATGTGTGCAAATATTGATGTAAGATATGCATCGAGTATTTGCTAAACTTAGTAACGTAGGAATTGATTGAGAAATAGGCTTTGATGGGAGATGTCTTTCAAGATAAGACAATCTTGTGAATAACTTGTTATAAATAGCCAATGCAACTCTTGGGATTATACTTGATGATAACTTCACTTGCGGGCCATTTGTTCCATTTTCCATGATCATCCTCTAGAGAGATTAATATTTCAATAAATGATTGTCACTTTAGTTAGATATGACATAATTTCATCCATGCAGTGAGCGTCTCTTTTATTGCATTGACTCATCTTTCAAAAAAGTTTTGATAGATATTTGACACTTCGACTATATCTGCCATTGTTCAATTTGTACGATGAGAGTTTCTTTTGCTATGTTTACTATCATTCGGAAAGATTTCTACGGATGATTGTTAGCTCAGGTCTGCCTATTGTTCTTCAAATCCAAGGGTGATTGTCTCTTCCACTTTGGTGATCCATTTTTTAGGGAGCTTTGATAGATAATCATTGATTTGGTTAAGTGTGCCGTTCTTCAAACCAACGAATGATCATTTTCTTAGACTGTCGTAATTTTGCCCATGCAGTGAGCGTCTCTTTTATTGCATTAACTCATCTTTGGAAAAGGCTTTGATATTTAGTTGTCACTTTGATTATATCTACCGTTGTTCAATTTATATGATGAATTTTTTTTTCTATGTTTATCATCATTTTGAAAAATGGTCATTAGCTCGATTTGGCATGTAGTTCTTCAAATCCAAAGGTAATCGTCACTTCCACTTTGCTGGTCCATTTTTTAGGGAAACTTTGACGGATAATCGTTGATTCGGTTAAGTTAGGCGTTGTTCTCACTTTTCTTCTGAAGAGGCTTCAAAAAATGATTCTCGCTTTAGTTAGTAGTTTTATCCGCGCAGTGAGCGTCTCTTTTGTTACCGTGACTCATCTTCCTAAGAGACTTTGACAGGAAGTCCCATCACTTTGACTATATTTTCCGTTGTTCAATATGTATGGTGACTTTATTTTGCTATGCTGATCATCTTCTGGGAAGACTTTGATAGATGATCGTTACCTCAGTTTAGTTTTTCGTTCTCTGAATCCAAGAGTGATCGTTCCTTCCAATTTGTTGATCCATCTTTTGGGGAGTCTTCAACAAATAATCGTTAATTTGCTGTTGTTTAAACCAATGAGTGGTTTCCAAGGAGACTTCAACTCTGGTCATCACTTCAGCTAAATCTATTGTTGTTCAACCTAAATGGTGAGTTTCCTTTGATACGTTGGTCATCTTTTGGAAAGAGTTTAATGAAAAATTGTTGCTTCGATTCAGTATGTCATTCTTTGAATCCAAGAATGGTTATTTCTTCCACTTTGTTGATCTATCTTTTGGAAAGACTTCGATAGATAACCGTTGATTCGATTGGGTGTGTCTTTATTCAACCCAACGAGCGGCTGTATTTTTCTCTCTTGAAGAGGCTTTGATAGATTATTGTTACCTCAATTAAATCTATCGTAATTTCATCCATGCAGATGAATGTTTCTTTTGTTATATTTGACTCATCTTTGGAAGAGGATTCGATAAACGGTCATCACTTTGACTATATGTGCCGTCGTTCAATCTATATAATGGATCTTTGTTTTGCTGTATTGATCATATTTTGGGAAGACTTTGACAGATAATTACTAACTCAATTTGGTATGTTGTTCTTCAAACCCAAGGGTGATCATTCTTCCACTTTGCCGATCCATCTTTTAGGGAGATTTCAATTGATAATCGTTGATCCGATCTCTTTTGCTTTGCTGACTCATCTTGTGAAGAGGCTGCAAAAAATGATCGCCACTTTAGTTAGGTCTACAGTAGTTTCATTCGTGCAATGAGTGTCTTTTTTACTACATTGATCCATCTTCCAAACAGACTTCAACATATAGTCTTCACTTTGACTATATCTACCGTCGTCCAATCTATATGATGAATCTTTCTTTTGCTACATTCATTATCTTTTGGAAAGAATTTAACAGATAATTGTTAACTCGGTTCAATCTACCATTTGATGAGCGACCATTTCTTCCACTTTGGTGACTCGCCTTTTGGGAAGACTTTGATAGGTAATTGATAATTTGGTATGGTCTTCCGTTGTTCAAACCAAATAGTGGTCATTTTTGTCTTTACTCTATCGATCCATCTTTCAAAGAGAGTTCGATAGACGGCTATTATTTTGATTGAGTCTGTCGTTATTTGGAACTATATAGTGGAGATATAATTTTTTTTCATTTCACTTTGATAGATGATCATTAAATTTAATCAATTAGATCTACTGTTGATGAGATAAAAGAGCTTCAATCTAGCACAATTTGCTATCCTGTTTGATAGATAATCATAGCATTCGACTATATCTTTCAAATTTTTTTATAGACAAATCATTGTGTATATAATTTTCGTTGTCAACAAACTTACCTTCTTCTGATATTTTTGTCCCTAATCGGATCAAATTAATCGTTTTATAGCACTTCGTTTTTCTTGCATTTAGGTTCGTGCACCATATTATTGCTCTATTTTTGGTGCATACATTTATTTCTTCAAAAAGATATCGACATATGGTCATTAGTTTGGCTAGGTCTAGTATCATTGTTTGAATCGTTTAATAGATATTTGTGAGCTTATGTTCCATCGAAGCTTGGAGAGAGCGTTCCACTACTAATCCTCCCTTTCAATTGATCAATTTTGTTTATGTTTTATTCTCAAAAACATTCAAAAGAAGCAATGTAAATAGAACCCCCTTTACCTTCTATTATGAGAGCGTAAGTGAAAAGCAACCACTTTTATTTTGGGCGCATGCATGCAAGTGAAAAAGAAAGAAAGAGAATCCCAAAATTGCGTAATCACATGCACCGCATTTTCTCAGCAGGAATCATCTTCTCGACCCTCCATAAGGAAGACGAGTGCTCTAGAGTATCTTGTTCAGGTGACCTATTGTTTTACCCCCCTTTCAAAACCAATGGAGCTATTGCAATCTTCATTAGAGCCAAGTTGTAGAAGATACACTTTTCTCCCCTTTTATGCTAATCTTCTCTTTGAATCATGGCATACACTTGATTATGTATCATATGCTTTATTATCTTTCATATATCTATCTTATTGTAATTCATGCTCCATGAGATGAATAAAGAGGTAGAAGAAAATGCTTAATGATATTGATTGAGGGGGATGATTGGTACCAAATATGGTGTCTTATGTTTTGATTCTTGTTTACGTTGTTCTCTTTATATGTTGTGATTATTCAATCAATTGTTTTGTCGCATTTATTTGAATTTAATGAATTGAAGTTGTGTTGAAATTTTGGGAATGATATCAAGAAGCCAACAATATGAGCTATTTATTGAGGTTCCTACAAAATATACACTTCAACATTGGCCAAAGTGAATGAATCCTTGTAGTTTGCACTGATTCACTCACAAATAAACATTACTGACACATTAATCTTATTCTCCCACTAATAGAATATTTGAGGTGGATTAAAATACAAAATCACAGCTTAGTTTTGATTTTTATAACAAAAGGTTCTCACTGAGAACAAAAGTATGAAAATTTTCCATGAGAAATTTTTACTTTAGTTGTGATGAAGTGAGCACAACCAAGCTCAGTGCCCAAAATTAGTGTCAACTATTGTCTAGCAAGGTAAGAAAGAGGAAAGACTTCCAACAAATGCACACTAGCAATTGCTTATCTCTATGCTCCATATAGATTAAGAGGATGACTAAGGATCATCAAATATCACTAAATAATGTTGAGACTCAGTCACAATGTGGTAGCTCCGTGTGGTGATAGCACAAAAGATGCAACTCCATGGTAGTAGGTAAAATGGGAATGGGTGGCAAGACCCAAGGACCAAGGTGGCATTCGTATCGTGGACCCATCAGCACGAGCCGTGTATGCAAAATTAGTAGTCTCCTTAACAAATCAAAGTCAGGATTGGGTGATCATGGCTTGGGATATGATTGACAAAGTAGAGCTCTTCTCACAAGGAGGCCCTTGGAAGGAGACTTAAGTATATGATAAAATGCTTGCACCAAACTGGGCTTTTCTGAAGCTTGAAGGCTACATGAGCCAGTTACTAAGAAAGTGTAGTAAAGTAGCGTCGCCACTGGAATGGATAGAGACCCTTCAGGTGCTTCATCTTATAGTGGTCCCCTTGGCTCTCCAAGTTAGGAGGAGGATCCCCAAATACCTCTTGGAGGGAAGTTGCCAAATAGGTTAATAACAAAGGGATCTCCAAGCTGGCTCATCTTTAGGATGACATAAACTAGTGCTAGAAGGATGTAGACCAAATGGATTGAACCCAAATGAAAGAATTTTAATCATTACAGTCCCAGAAGCTATGGCCAATTATCCAATTCCTGCAATCAGGGTGAGAACTTGATTGGAAAGTGTGCCACTAGTCCAAATACAAAATTTTTGCACTTCCCAAAACATTACAAACGCATGATATGATAACATATAAAGCAGATTGGTTCATTTTGCTTATCAAATTGTGGAAGGTAAATTGGTCTGAAGAGAAATGGGAGAAAAGTATGAACAACATTCAGGAGGCAAAACGGCCAACCTCAATGAAGATATTTACTTGGAAGGTATTGTGGGGGGGAGGGGGTGGGGCTATGCCTACTGGAAACAAGATCCTAGACACTTGCTTTGGATGCAAAGCAGCTTCGGAGGACCCCTTGCATTATTCAAAGATTGCCCTACTTGCTACCAAAATCTCCTAATGGGTATAGAGGACTTGGAAGGTGCTCTTCTTTAAAAATGACTTGGTCTTGAGAGGGAAAAGATCTCAAAACAAAGCAATTTTTTGTATGCACTCAAATTATGAGGTACTATTAATTGAAGCAAAGCTCGAAAGCAAGGAACATTTGGGTCTTTAAGAGAAATTTTGTTGTAGCCCAATTCAAGGATATCGTGTGGGGAAGTGCAGAGCTTATAAATCTAATAGGGTCAAGCGTAGAGTCTAATACACAAGCCGAAGAATGGAAACATGCACTAAGTTGTATCAGTGGCCCAGGGTGATGATGTCTACACCCTCTTTTGTGGAAATGTTGTCCCCTCAAGGCACTTGTAGTGCTTGAGGTTCATTGTACATTCTTTGCTCATCTCCACTCACAATTGTGAGTATGGCAAAAAAAAAAAAGGGAAAATTACCAAAATACCCCTCTAATTTGAGGAAATTCCCAAAATACCCCTCAAATTTCAAAAATTCCCAAAATACCCTTGTATCTATTTTGGTTGGAACGTTCAAGATTTTCTAATCTTCATTCGTTTTTGACAATTGAGATCCGTTTTTGAGTGCTCAGCATGTAATTTGTCACCAGTTACGATCGCAAAAAAGGCAATTATGTCTAAAAATAATGAAGCAATTCATCTCCAAAGCCTACATAACCAACTCAAATTGTAGTTTTAGCATCTTGTACGATAAACAATCACTCTTCTTGTGAAGACCTACAGAAGAATTTATTTTTCGAGAAATTTAGTCTCACAACCAAGGGTATTTTGGGAATTTTGGAAAATTTGAAGGGCATTTTGGGAATTTATGACAAAATATCAGGGGCATTTTGGGAATTTTTGAAATTTGAGGGGTACTTTGGGAATTTCCTCAAATTAGAGGGGTATTTTGGTAATTTCCCCAAAAAAAAAAGATTGTCATGTATTGGCACATAATATATATACCTAATTAATCTCTCTCCTACAAAGTGTCTATCACTTATATGATCTATATGATGTGTGTGTGAGTGCATGCATGTGTCTGTGTGAGGCCATGAAAAACTTGATGGTGGAGATGAGCATCATAGGAATCTTTCACATCATGAATACTAAACTTTAAACCCGCTTGCATTGGATTATTGAGAGGCTTTCTTGAGTAGGTTACTATTCAAAACAATAATTGAGTCAATGAGTGCTAGCCTAGTTGGAAGAGTCATAGCCTATGACTTCAAAGGTGGTGGGTTCAACACCCCTTGACTACTCGAAGACATGTTCTAGCCCTTAGGGGCGTTTCCCATGTGGTAGAGTCGGCCTACTCCACCTACGAGGGTTGGGTGTGTGCGTTGTGATTTCAAAGCTGTAGGTAATTCTCTTTCAAAAAAAAAAAAACAGTAATTGAAGGGAGCGGGGAGCGGGGGGTGTGGAGGGTCCTTGTCCAGCCTCCAAGGGAGAGCTTGTCTATAGTGAAATGACGGACCATCGTGCTTAACTTTGGCACTAATTAATTGATTGATTAAATTACGGATGTGGATGTGTTGTAAAACTAGCTAATTAATTAATTAATTAAATTACAGGTGTGGGTATTTCCTACTGCCAAGTTCCTACTAAGATTCCCTGAGATTCCCTTTGAAGACCCTTACAAAAGGCTGCGCGTCACCTTGACCGCACTACTTGGTCGCCTGACACCCGCCATATGCCTGTTTTCACTTGCTGCCGACAAGGTATCAAGTCAGATTTTGTTTTTTGCCCGATTTTCCCAGCTGGTTACCCCCTACCTATTGGCTCATTCCAATTTTATTCATTCAATAGCGAGATGCTTCTCCCAACACAATTTTCGCTGCCAGCCTTAGTTGAAGGCTTCGACTTCTAAAAGTCATTTGAATGAGAGTCGAACCCAGTCACAGTACAGAGTTCCGACCACAGTTCAGTTATCGTACACCACTGTAGCGCTCCTCCCCTTTGCATGCTGGCAACTCCTGCCACCTGTTCGCGATCGCGCATGCCTCCTCGATGCGTATATGGCCCACCTGCTCCATTCCTCTTGTCCGCCTCCTCTGTGCGTGCTACATCGACTTTTCCAACCCACTTAATGATACAATTTTCGATTTTCTCCAGCCGGGTACTAGCTTTGCCCAAAAAAAGGGAAAAAGAAAAAACTCGGAACCCTGTAAAATTGTGAAATGCTCTGTTTCCTTTCAAGCGTTTTTTGGCTTGCTCCAAAAGCGGTGCTGCAGCAGATAGTTAGGGTTGGCTCTCCTGCGTCCTCTGGGGTCGAGCAAAGCTAGGGGCTCAGGGTTTCGTGGCATCCATAGCCCCAGTCCTTCATTTCTGCATTCCAGGCGAGTTTTCGTGAAGTGTTTGTTTATCGTTCCTCTTTTCGATTTCTCCAGTGGCCAGAAACGCCCTAGAACCGAAGGGTTACTTCGTTTTCTGCGTTTCTGTATGACCTCTGCACTCTTCCCATCAGATTAGAGCAAGCAATACAAGCAATTGTGCCCATTTCTCGTTCTTTTACATCCCTGCATCGCCATGACTGGACAGGCGGAAGACAAAGAAAGCAGCCCAGAAACAACGGTCAGAAGTTGCACCCTTATTTTCCCATCTCTTTCTTGTTTTTTTGGTTATTCTCTTGTGATTGTGGGCATGAACAGGCCAGCGCAGAAAGCTGGAATTTTGTTTTAGGGTTTGGGGTTGACGGGGTTTTTTAGGGTTCTAGCTATGAACTCATGATCGCATCCGTGATACAACCTGCCCGATTTACTTACTTTTCACCTCCGCACACATTATGAAATGTGCTTCTGTGCAAGCATTCTGGTTTAAGTCATCCAACCATCATGGAAGCAGCCAGTAGGTCTCTTTGTTACATGAAATTCTCATAAGTTCTTTCAAGGAATACACAGGGTCCAAGACACAGCAGAGCAAGCAAGTTGTTGTTCCGAAGGTTTTGCTTGGATACTGGAATTGAAACAAAATGTTGTTGAATTTTGGGAATGGGGTAGTTATTCACATGTCCACATTGAGGCAATTACTTATTTCGTTTGTGGCAACGCACTGACAACTACCTTTTATCATCGTGCTCAAAGATAGCTTTTGGCAAAGTTCCTCGTTGCTCCTGATTTTGTTTATTATCCTGATTGAATCTGGCTGCTCCCATGTTGAGGGCATTGCTTGGGCACTTGCATTCGACATAGCTTCGGTACCCCTCACACTTACGTTTAACGGTGTGAAGCACTACCTTTGCAATATCAAGACGCAGGCATCTTTGCCTTAGCTGTAGCTATGATTTGTCCTCTCGTTCTCTCTTGCTAAACAAAACATTTTGCTTGCAACCTTTTCACTTTGCCTAAGCCAGCAGTATGGTTGTGAATGTTGCATCCCAATGAAAGCACTTCTTTGCAAGATCAATAATTTCTGCAACTCTGTATGTTACACAAGCTTTCGTAGATCCGATTTTTGCACTCGAACAACTCCAAAGACATTCAAAACATGTAATGAAAATGGAGAAGCCCTATAAGAGCAAGATTGGGTCTTCCTCAATTTCAATTTATTGGAGTTGAGTTGTTTGATTTGCTTCCATTTGGTCAGTATTCATGACTCCGGCATGGCAAAAGTTGCTAGACTTCAGATAAGCTGCAATTTCCAGAGCATATTTGTAGGATCATCTTGTCATCCTGCCTTGGTATACAAACACTATGCCAAGGAAATAGTGGCACTCATTTAGAAATACACCATCCCATGCAGCCTGAGGTGTGCACAAAACTGTTAGTTTCATGCTGTCGTCAAAATGCCACAGCTAACTTTGGGGATGCTACTAGTCCCTTGACAGATGATGTAATTGAACAATCAAAGAGTTAAAGCGCTAATGAATTTGCCTGAAGCATGTGGTGTAATTTCATAAGTCCATTCAAACAGTCCATGGCAATCAATTCCCTGCGTTTTGCAAGACATTTTTGGGCTTTGATGCACGTGTAGTTGGGTACTGCAAATAGCAGATCCTTGAATCAACATAGATTCAAGCATTGTTATTCCCTGTTCACTCGATGAATCAATTGCCTGTCAAGATGTATGAGCTAAGTCTTTGAAACTAGGGTGCCTTTGCCTGCACCTCATATTTGTTTCTGGTTTGGAAGAACTTGGAATGTAGGCAGTGAATCTCTAAGGTCAACACAGCTCCTAACGTTCAAAACTATTTGTATCCTGTACTTTGCTGCCTGATATAAAGGGCTTGAGCAAATTATGCTCCCAAAAGCCATTGCAGCAAGGATTACTAAATTTTCAAGAGCAGAAGCTCTTTCCTCTAGGTTAGGCTGCTGCATCCATCAACCTAGGTGTCTCGAAACTCTTATGTAGTGCATATTATGGCAGATCTCTCAACCTATCGCGTATCCTACGCTTTTGTCATCCAGAAAGAAGTCTGCTGATCTCATGTGCTTATCAAATCCACACTATATGATAAAAACAAAGTAGCTGCTGTTGGATGGGTTTGAGAGAGCTCAAAGCAGAATTGCCACATAAAACTTTGTGCAAAGGTCCTGTAGGTCAGGTGTGGCACATCTCCTTCTCCTCACTTTTCTTTTGTGCCTTTCTTCAGACGCCTAATGCGGAAGTCTGTTGGTATAGTCAGAAAGTTTTCTGAACTTCAGAAAATTTGTCCAGTCATGGATGGATTGACGAACAGAATGTTTCTTTTAGTTTGTATGGTTCTCAAGTCTGAAAAAAGTGATGAATATGTCAGCATTGACCTGCCTAGATTCCTAGGCATAGCAGGGGTTGTACCTGAGGTGTTCAAATTTTTAGGTGTTTAGGATGGCTTTGTGCTCTCAGCGCTTCACTTGGTGTGGTCTTCTCCAAGTAACAACTGGAATTCAAGTGTGGGCATAACAGACGTCTTGGATTTGTTAGTATCTCTTGCTGTCATGCTTATCCATTTGTTTTGTGTGTGTAACCAATGTGCAAAATGAGGGCACGTTGTCTAGCTGGAGGGGATGAGTTGATTGATCAGGCGGTCTTTGTCAATGCTTGATTGGGTTTGGTGATGAAAAGCTTCTTGTGGATGATCCTGGCTTGGGGCCAATGTTTGTTACCTGGACAAGGTATTGTCAGTAACGGTGGAGCCTTTGTAGAGGCTTATCAGAAACTTATTTGGTAGGCACCAGTAACACTACCCTCTGTCAAAAGCATTAGAAACTTGTCCTTAGATTTGGCCATCACGTTGCTGTTAAAATGTACGCACTCTGATTTTGATATCTCTATCAGGCTTGCCAACAAATAAATTAAAGTGCTCGCTGCTAAGGGGTGGATCAACAGAATTAGGACTTGTATGCTCGGACAATCTTAGAAAATTGTTGATGGAGTGGAAATCTTCCTGGAAGTTGCAAATGAACCTTTATAGAAAATTTGATGGTGCCCTTCATGAAATCCCATCCAATTTTCTATAATATATGCTACCAGTATTCCAAAAAGATTATCATATTCTCTGATTTATGGCCTGGCCCCTGAATTTGAAAAATCTTCTTTGCCAAACCCCAACTTGGGCCTAACTTGGGCCACACTTATGATTTCTTGGCATTCGATGTACTGTGTATTGCGATCCTAATGTCCAAAAAGCAGTCAAAACTTTTGAAGGCTTTGAACATCGATGGGGCCTAACCAAATCCTTTTTTTGCAATAGTCCATTTTTAGCTTCTTTATTGCACTTTTCAACTCGTGAACTTTGCAGATACAAGCGATATGATTGATGCTTGCGAAATGCATTTAAGCGCAGGTTGAGCTAGTTAAGATATTGCCCTCTTGTTTTTACCATTAATGGTAGAGCTTTTGTCCCCTCCTTTAGCACGTGGCCTTTTTACCAGGAATCACAAACTTTTTAGTTGTTTGCCATATACCCCTGCAAAGAGTCTTTTTATATGCAAATCCTCTCTCTCGCGGTAGATACCATAATTATGAAGCTGATTGCTTTATAGTAGTGATTACCACCTTAAGTATTTATTCCAATAATGAAATTAAGCATGTTCTAAGCATATGGAGCTTCTCTCGTTTTTCTTTCTTGGGTAACTTATCTTAGCACAGCACAACACGGGTGCGTACACTTGCGATACGATTACACTTGCAATCAAATGTTGCACAATGAGAGAACTGGCAAACCAAGATTGAGATTGTACCAACTTTGACTGAATTGTACAAAGGCAATAGTCATAGGGCATTTGCATATTTCTCTTGGGAAAATCCCTGAAATGATTGTCCATTTGACCTTTGTAGTGGAAACATTGAGCTTCTTTGTATGTGTAACTTCAAAATTCCCCAGCGAAAACGGATGCACGGTCATTTGGAGAGAAACAAAGTATAGTTTGCTAAAATTTGACAAAAGCAACAACGTACAGATTTATGGTCGCATGACGAAGCCACTACTTGCAATAAGATTGTATGAAAAAGCGAAAACGTTGACGTAGAGGCCAAAACGTGAGTGGCCAACGGAGGAGCAACCACTAAGGGCAAAATGCCAATGGTTAGTGGTGAGATCTGCCAGCTACAAATAGGTAAACCGTCGAAAGGCAGGTCTACAATAGCAAGACACAAGAGGTTATTAGAAAACAGAGGCGTTCTTATGTGATTTCGGGCTACGGTGCACCTTGTAGAGCAATCGCCCTCCTCGCATGTGCTTGCATTGTGCTACTTTGTCCCATGTGGTCGTTGACTTGCCCTCTCCGCTTGCACTTGACTGAAGTGCTTCGTGCAGTCTCCTCATTGCCTTGCTGTTTTTCCACCTCTGCTTTGTTGTTTTCTATCTTGTTTTTCTCTTTAGATGTCTTTTTTCATTGTTTTTTGTTCTTTCTTTGTTTCTATGTTCTTCTTTGTTGTTTTTTTTTTTTTCAATTTTAGATCAATTTGTGCTACTCATCTAAAATTGAGACATTTTATGATTTTTTTTTTTAATTTTGAGAATTGTTTTGGAAATTTTCATAAATTTCAGGGGCAGTTTAGTAATTGTCCCCTAAACATAAACAAAACAACATATGTACATGTTGACATTTATGCAAAACAACACCTCAAGTAAGTATGAAGTCATGTTGTGATGGTGGTGTACATAATCACATTAGTGGTATGAAGTTAGCTACAGATACCATGCGGCGTTGGCAATGTCATCTATAGGAAGGAGTCGAGCTAACGTATGACGGATTGTAGGGTTAATGTTTTTGTGTTACAGACTTGGGCACCCCAAGTTGAAAGTTTGGCACGACACATGAGAGAATTACTTTAAATACTTCACAACTTTATCACATAAAAATTCATCCAAATCTAGGACCATGATTCCTGGCAACGTGTTTAGCAAGATCCATACCGGACCTCACTGATGTCGGATTAACTAATCCTTATTGTGATCATGTCTTCATGACCGAAATGCTGCATTCATTTCGTCAATCATTCCATTTGCACTCAAACACAATCATTCCATTTGCACTCAAACATAATCATGTGTTAGTAATCATTTCTGGGAATTCCAATCCATTAATCAGACACTGAGTTCATACTGAACAGAGTGTTGAGCCATTCAGTTCTAGTCATCTTTTCATTGTGTGGCCATCTCATCCCTAAGGAACTCTTGATGCGCTCACGACAATTCCATTCATCATTCATCATGATTCAAAATTCATGATTCTTATTGTTATCAGGTTCATTATGGAGCTGGCATTGCTCCGAATTCGTCATCATCTCATTCTCGATTTTCACATGTTATTTGTTCACAAATAGCAGGATCTTCCATAAAACACTAGTTTCATACGTAAATCAAAGTCATCTTCGAAAAGTCCTACTCAAAATTATTCATTCATAAATTCACAAAGCAAAATATTGCTAGTTCATTCCTGATTTTCTATCTAGTAATTGTCCTGGAGCGAGTATCTCCTTGCCCAGTTCTATATTCAATCTGCGAGTCATTCTCATTCTTATGCCTTTTTGAGGCACCGTGTAGATTTATTTCCTTGTTTCCCACATTCAAAGCAGTTTCTCGTTTTGAAATATTCGTCTTTCTGTTCTTTTGTGAGTCGAGGTTGTGTATCTTTCTGTCATCTGCTTTTGTTATGACTTGTTGAAGGTTCATTTGATGGATGAATCAAATTACCCAAATGCATAGCAAAGCTTTGCTTAGCATGTCCCATCGACTGCTGTATGGACTCAGATTTCAGTAACAAGCAGTAGTCTCGTATCCCTTTGGGAAGTCCGTAGCAGAATCGCTCAATTTGCTCAATTTGCTGCTTGAAATTGACCTTTTTAAAGGATGAAGCAGGTAGAAAAACATCCTAAAATCTCTCACAATAAGTATCCAAAGTTTCTGCCTTGACCATTTGAAGGTGATTCCAATCAGTAATGACGTCTCGTTCGTATTCTTGAGTGAGCTACGAAGAAATAAAGAGTCTCTTAAACTTTAGCCTTTTTATCGGAAGAGTGGACCACCGTGTCCGTGCATTTCCTTAAAAAAATGATGTTGCTTGTCTAATCTTGGAGTGCTTTGTATAGCGGCCTCCAGAAAACGCTATGTCAAACTGTTGGATAAAGGCTAAAGCCTTAGGAGCATCTCGAAACCTTGAAAAGGTTTCAAACTTTATTGCCTGTCCACCCCCACCCTCACCCTCTTTGAATTCCTTGGTCTTTTTGTCCTTGTCCTCCAGAAAATCATATTGGTTGGCTCTGTAAAAGTGCTTCCTCTTTGAATAAATATATGGTCATCGGAGTCCGAACTCTCATCCTTATCAAAACTTTCAAAAAAGTGTCCGGATCCGCTTTTCTTGGCCTTCTTGTTCTTTTCCAATCTCTGGTTCTTTCATCGTTTCTTGCCTTTTCTATCCTCATCACTCGAGTCAGAAGAGGATGAGCTGTCTGAGCTATTAGAAGAAGATGAGGATGAATTGGACAATCTTTCGAAGCATACATGCTTCTTCTGTTTTCTTGCATTCGCAAAAGAGGATTTTCGACCCAAATAAGCAGGGTAGTCAATTCCCTTGTTGCGTTTCTTTAGTTGCTTCTTCTTTGCCCCCAAAAGTTGGTTGACTTGACTTTCGACAATGTCCTCAAGTCCATCTTCAGTAAATATCCGTGGGACAGGAGGTTTCTTTAGGGCTGACTTTATTGGGGAATCGATGGCTTTCTGCCAATGAGAATGCACCTCATTGATCGGGTGCCGGGTCAAAAATTTGGCATACTGGGGATCCTTTGCAAACTGAAGCATCTGCTTGCACAATTATCAACCCGTTGTTGATGCTGCATCTCCATCAATTGATACTTCGTAGGCCGCGGAGGCCTGTACTCTTGTTCTGATTGTCCCTTCGAATTTTCCGTACATTCACCCATCCGGAGTTGTTGGGTGGGTTCGTCTGATTCTTGCGGGATTCGTCGTTTGAATCCATGTGTGTCGCGATAAGAGGATCGGATTTCCCAGTAGAAGAGAAATCGGCTGTGCTCTGATACCACTGTTACAAACTTGGGCACCCCAAGTCGGAAGTCCGGCATGACACGAGAGAATCACTTAAAGTACTTTACAACTTTAAAATTTGAGTTGACACGGCCTAGCGTAGTTCCATGCCCAGAGGTATTGGCCCCAAAATCTAGCGCCCCTTTCGGTATTTATTTTATATTAATGCTCGAGCAAAGTACAACACCTGCAGGACCTCTGCTCTTAGACTCTGCATTCAGATGCTCTTTAGAGTTAGGCCCCAAGGGTCTATTTATTCTAACAAGAGAATGCCCCAAAAGCTGAGCCCCAAAAACAATAACCTCAAAAGTAGTCAAATCTCAAAAGCATCTGGCCTAAAAATTGCCCCAAAAAGCAGCCAACGCAATCGGCGGAAATCCGTATAGCCTGCCATGTCACCATGTCAGTGCTTTTTGTGGAAAATCCGTACGGCAGCCACGTCAGCAGCCAGCGCAATTTGCGGGATCTTGGTACAACCATCTGGCCTTGCCCGGGTGGTCATGCCACGTCATCAGTTTGTGACATTTTGTGTCGAGGTCATAGACTCAATGGATCATTGGGTCCGTAAGGCAAGTCACAAGCTCTCTCTCTCTCTCTCTCTCTCTCTCTCTCTCTCTTTGGAAAGGTTGTGCATGACAATCTCTTGGTCAAAGCCAAAATCCTTCTATGCTGCGCGCGCACACACACACACACTCTCTCTCTCTCTCACTCTTTCCTCTTTCTTGAAATTTTTGCTGGTCTCGTCACATTACACATAGTTTTGTGGAAGATCCAACCAGGGGGTGATATGCCACAAGTGCGGTGACCAAGGGCATATTCAAAGAAATTGCCCATAGAAGTCCAAGTCGAATTCTGATACGGGTGAGGCAGCTCATCTTACATTTGTTCCGGCTTTTACATACTTGGTTCTCTCTTCACACTACACTCTCAAAGATTTGCACAAGGATAGCACCCTTGCCCGATTTCTATCTCAGCACCGGCTCAAGTGATTTCTTTCTTTGTGATACTCGATCATATGACACATGGTCTTGCATTGCAAGCTAGATTATAGAGCAGGTCTTGCGGACGAGGATCTGACGGAACTATTGAGACGACTACAATCCGCAAAACTTTGGAAAACTTTATCACAAGAACCACTTAAAATAACTGAACTTAAACTGATAGGGGAGATGGAGAGAAAATGTTAGTCACGCAACGATGTGCTATCAAACTCCATGTGCACAAAATTGAGCGGGAGTAGGTGCATGTACAAGCTTAGAGGATCTGCAACAATAGCAAATCCCCTAGAAAATAGGGGCACCCAACAATCCTCCCTTCCTTGCTTTATCCTAGGCGCTAGCCTTTTTCTAAAGGAGAGACATTTCTAATCAAGAAGGAAACTGAATTTTTGTTATTCAATTTTAGAGAGAAAATTTCTGTTTTTATGGAGAAAATTCTGCAGATTTTAGAGAGAAAATGAATCAAGAGAAAATCTAAAATTTTGGTTTAGAGAGAGAATCAACAATTTCAGAGAGAGAGAGAGAGAGAGAGAGAGAGAGAGAGAGAGAGAGAGCCATAGAAGGATCTTGGCTTTGACGAAGAGATTGGCATGAACGACCTTTCCAAAGAGAGGGAGAGCTTGTGACTTGCCTCATGGACCCAATGATCTGATGCATCTTTGACCTTGACACAAAAACATTAACCCTGAAATCCAGCGTAGGTTTGTTGACTCCTTCTTGGAGACGATATTGCCCATACCGCATGGTGTTTGTAGCTAACTTCATATCACTAACGTGATTATTTTCACCATTATCGCTTCAAATGATTGCATACTTACTTGACGGGTTATTTTGTATAAATTTCAACATGTACATATGTTGTTTTATTATGTTTAGGGGACAATTACTAATCTATCCCTGAAATTTATGGAAATTCTCAAAACACGTTTCAAATTTAAAAATTCCTAAAATGTCTCAGTTTTGGATGGGCAGCACTTGGAAGGAAATTGATCTAAAATTCAACGAAAAAACTAACAATGAAGAACATAGAAACAAAGAAAGAATAAAAAACAACGAAAAAGGACATCTAAAGAGAAAAACAATATAGAAAACAACAAAGCAGAGGTGAAAAAACAGCAAGGCAATGAGCAAACTGCATGAAGCACTTTAGTCAGGTGCAAGCGGTGAGGGCAGGTCAGCGAGCACGTGGGACAAAATAGCACAATGGAAACGCATGCAAGAAGGGCGATTGCTCTGCAAGGTGCACCGTAGCAAGAAATCACATTAGAACCCCTCTCCGTTTTTTGACACCCTATCGTGGCTTGCTATTGAAAGTATAGACTTGCCTTTCTACAGTTTTCCTATTTATGGTTGGCAGATCTCGCCACTAACCATTGGCAGTTTGCCTTGAGGTGGTTTCTCCTCCATCGGTCGCTCACGTTTTAGCCTCTATGTCAACGTTTCCGCTTTTTCATGCAATCTTGTTGCAAGTAGCGGCCTTGTTATGCGACCGTACGTCTGTAAGTTACTGCTTTTGTAAGATCTTGGCAAACTATACCATGTTTCTCTCTAATTGGCCGTGCATCTGTCTACTACTTGTGTTGGTGTTTTCGTTGGGGAATCTTGAAGTTACACATACAAAGAAGCTCGATGGTTCCATTGCAAAGGTCAATACAGTCGTTTCAGGGATTTTCCCTAGAGAAATATGTAATTGCCCTATGGCTATTGCCTTTGTACAATTCAGTCAAAGTTGGTACAATCTTAATGTTGGTTTGCCAGTTCTCTCATCGTGCAACATCTGATTGCAAGTGTGATCGTGTCGCAAGTGTACGCACCCGTCTTGTGCTATGCTAACATGAGCTACCCAAGAAAGAAAAACGAGAGGAGCTCCATATGCCTAGAAGATGCTTAATTTCATCATTGGAATAAATATTTAAGGTGGTTATCACTACTATAAAGCAATCAACTTCATGATAATGGTATCTGCTTATCAACATTCCTCCCACTAAAATCATTAGTGTGTTGACATGCCATAACTATGCAGCAGCCATTTGAGATAAGAGGTTTTCATGAGCGAGAGGATTTGCATATTAGAAAGACACTTTGCAGGGGTATATCTTCGAAGGCGAACAATTTAAAAGTTTGCGATTCCTGGTAAAAAGCCCAGATGCTAAAGGAGGGGACAAAAACTTTGGCATTGATGGTAAAAACAAGAGGGCAATATCTTAACTAGCTCGACTTGCACTTAAATGCATTTCGTAGGCATCAATCATATCGCTTGTATCTACAAAATTCACCAATTGAAAAGTTCAATAAAGTAGATCCTTTTTCAAGTATGAGCAATCACTTGAGCTGTTGCTGAGATAGAAATCAGGCAAGGGTGCTATCCTTGTGCAAATCTTTGAGAGTGTAGTGTGAAGAGAGAACCAAGCGTGTAAAAGCCACAACAAATGTAAGATGAGGTGCCTCACCTGTATCAGAATTTGACTTGGACTTCTTTGGGCAATTTCTTTGAATATGTCCTTGGTCACCGAACTTGTGACATATCACCCCCTACTTGGATCTTTCACAAGATCAAGAGGTATCATCCTTTTGTGGATTTCGCTTTTGCTTTGCTGTCTTGGATGACAGTCCTATCGGGGCCTTAGAGCCCCCTCTTAATACGGACTTCCTTACTAGCCCTCTTGATCCAACACCATGGGAACAAGCTCCTTCCATGGAAAATCAGTGGTGCTCCCCAAAGTAGTCAAGGCTGAGTTGAAGGTACCAAGATGAAACTTCCTCTCAACAAACCAACTTCCTTAAGACATCATACAAATCTGCAAACTATTTAATGTCCATGTAGTGATGGCCTCCACCATCCTTTGCTCCTGTAGAATATCATAGATAGTCTTCCTCATCCAAGAGATTGTATAGAGTTTGCTCTCTGAATTTGATGAAGGAAAAACCATAGAAACATGTAATGGGGAGCGGGAACAAAGAATGGGGTCGGGGTCGAGACTGCAAAAAGTCTTATGAAAGCTGTGTTAGGAGACCTACGACATTAGCTTGATAGTGAGAGATGTGATTAATCGAGCAAATGCTCCTAGAGACTGTACCCTCTCTTCGGTTTAAAAAGTTGGAGCAATACCAATGCTCATGGGATCCCGTAAACAGAGAATGACTAATACTTGAAAAGTCTACATTAGGATGATACCTATGAAAAGAGGTCATCTTGAGGTACAATTGAGGACTTTGGACCCTTGATAATCCAAGTTGGTAAAAGATTACATTCATTAAATAAAGTAGGTGCAGGAGGTGATTCTCTGGGCAGGGAAGTTATATCTTTGGAGGATATAATCATTATCTTGATCACACCTCTCTCGCTTTCGAGTCCTTGGTTTTTGTGGAGGACAAATGTGTAACAGGATGACACCACATGCCAACTAAAAATAACAGACCGAGACAAACTTTTATCACTTCAAACAATTGATCAGAAAGATAGAGAGAATCCACACGAGACATGGAGTGGCGGAGTTCCACTCTTAGACTACATGTAACAAGCTCCCCAAGTCGGGAATCTGACACGACACACGAGAGAATCACTGAAAATACTTCACAACTTTATCACACTTCAAAATTAGAGTCGACATGGCCCAATGTAGTTCCGTGCCTAGGGGTATTGCCCCCAAAATTTGACACCCCTTCCGGTATTTATTTTTATATCAATGCTTGAGCAAAGTACAACACCCGAGGGAACCGTTGCTCTCAGACTTTGCGTCAAAATGCTCTATAGAGTGAGACTCCTAGGGTCTATTTATTCTTACAAGGGATGCCCCAAAAGCAGAGTCTCAAAAGCAATTAAACTCAAAAGCAATTGGCCCAAAAGCTGTTCCAAAAAGCAGCCAGTGCAAAGTATTATGTGTTCGAATGATTAGTCAGCACGCATTGTACGAGTCTTTCATTCGTGATCGTTTTTTGTATTTTAGTCACCGTCCTTATGTGATCCCTTTTCCTAGGCATGACATATTGTACGTCGAGCACATTTCACTCATGAATGAGCACGGATGTATGCGGATTGTTCATGATAACCTGAAATGTTTGCATTCAAGGAAGTCACATTCCATGTCTCTTCCTTGGCCTGACACATTTGTAGAAAGAGCACAAGAAAGTATAAGCACCAAGCATGGGCATTTCCGTTGTAAATTGCCACAGTTGATTGTTTTAGATCAGAAAGACAAGATTGGATCTCATTGTTTGCGTGTATGTGGTGAACGGTTTGGCACTCCGTCTATTTGTTCATCTACATTGCATGCACAGTCTTTGAGGAAGATGAGATTTTCTCCACTCACTTTACATGGAATAGGTAAATTCATGTTTTTGTGTTGGAAGTGGTTTCAGGAATTTTCGGCCTCGGAGATTCTTGAAGAAGGTAGACGCATGACTCTAGACTAAGTTGAAGCATTGAAGGAGCCACAGAAGACTTTGTGTCGCTTTTTGCGCGGCCCAAAGAAGCAAGCGTTGCATACCTGTGTTGCATACCTTTATGAAGTTCAAGTATCGTAGGACCCACGCATCAGAGTGGGCCGGCGAAGAGAGCCTTCTAGGATTCTAGACCCTATTGGCGATCTCCCTCAACGCCATACAGTTCGGTACTAGTACTTCACTTTGAAAAGGAGGGGATGTCACGTGACACATCCAACCATATGTGTCCGTGGACAAGCTGTTTGCAGACCGTGCATCTCCAGACACTTAGATTAGATGCATATCCTCTGGTTGCACACAACATGATCATCAATATTACCATCAAAATTCATCAAGGGAATTTTCCAGAGCATTAAACCTATTTTCCCTATTTTTGACATTTTTCACTTATTATTTTTAAGTGACTTTTGTTGGAAAGTAGGTAGGGCAATTTTGCTAAGTTTGTATATAAGCAAACCTAGAGCTAGCACTTTTTGGCAAAAGAGGCAAAAGGAGCACTCGCTCAACAAGCAACTTCTCAGTAGAACCCCCAAGAGGCCTAGCGTTTTTGCATCATAGCAGAAGGCTTGCGTTTTTGGACCAGATCAGCCAGCGTTTTTGCTCTTGCGGATTCCTGGCTATAGCAGACCAAGCAGACTCCCTAGCGTTAGCAGATTCTCCACAGCAAGACCATTTTCAGCCCTAGCGTTTTTGCATCTACAAGGCACTTCAGCGTTTTTGCAGATCTTCGCGACGGAATCCCCACAAGCATCAGCGTTTTCAGTTTTCAGCAGTCAGACTCCACAGTAGAAACCCCGAACCTCGCAGATCTCACCTTCCCGCAGCATTTCCTTGCCGCACGGTCAGATTCCGCAAGGTTTACAGATTCAGCCCGGAAAACGCAGATTTCAGCATCTGCGTTTTCAGTGCGTCGTCGTCGCATCGTCGCCATCGACATCGTCATCGACATAGAGTCAGAATTCAGCAGATAAAGATTTGCAGATTTTAGCCCTTAGCATTTTCAGTTTTCAGCCCGTCTCGTCGTCGTCCTCATCGTCGTCGACATCGTTGGCAAGTCCAAATCCAAGCATTGTAGAGATTTGTGCAATCATAAGCAGACCGCTCTCGCCATAGAGAGTGGGGCCTTCGGAGGAGGGTTTGACAACATTCTGGTGTCGTATTCTTCTCTCTCTATCTCTCAGTCTCAGCACCTTTATTCATAGTGTTCACCACTTTGTTTGTGTCCAATGCACTCTCTCACTAAAGGAACGGAAGGCTCTCCCTTCTGTAAGTAAAAGGAACCCTTGAGCACAGTTCGGAGCACTCATCTTGAGCAAAGTTCAAAATTCACTTCCGCTGCACCTTACACCCGCCCTGGAGCAGCCTACCCCACCTTATGGATCCGACGAAGATCTACTGTAGTGGTTGGAGGCTACCACATCGTTGCTATGCTATGTGGTCTCTATTCAACCCTTGCTTGAGGATTCACCCTCTTCTCCTGCTCCTCCAGCTCAAACCAGTGAGCCACATCATCCAGAAGCAAGTGTGACAGTCACTGAGGACCATACTTCTGTTGCCCCCTTGATGGAAGCCATTGGCCTCGGTGAACCTATAACACATCATAGACGGGCGAAGAAATCTCCTTTGCATGGGTTTACCAGTGTCTCACCTCTTTCCTTAGCCTCCTCTGTGCCCGACTCCCCTCCCACGCATAAACATTCTGTTGTGTCTGAGGACTTACCCTTCGAAGAGCTTCCACCAAGATGGTTACAAGGAGAGTATGTTGATTTTCACTTCGATCAGACACCCGCTCATGATGTCTCAAAGCTCCAAGAGGCGGCTCAATCTTCATCTTCTGCTGCACCCTCACCAGCTACACCTCCTGACCCGGTCAGAGAAGTCAACCTGGGCGACCCTGACGACCCTGAGCACATCCTCTTAGCCGCTTGGTTATGGGATCATCCCGTGCTACTCGATTAGGTAGTCTCTTTTATGCACTCCTTTAAAGATGTTTTTGCTTGGTCTTACAAAGATTTGTAGGGAATCCCACCAAAACTGGGTATCCATACTATCCCTTTGGTTGTGGGGCTAAGCCTGTCAGAGGCTGAGCTTACAAGCTCAACCCCAAGTATGCAGAGGTGTCAAGACAGAGCTCGAAAAAATGCAAGAAGCAGGGTTTATTGTACCAGTGGAGCACTTTGAGTGGCTATCACCCGTGGGGTTGAGCTTACAAGCTCAACCCCAAGTATGCAGAGGTGTCAAGACAGAGCTCGAAAAAATGCAAGAAGCAGGGATTATTGTACCAGTGGAGCACTTTGATTGGCTATCACCCGTGGTCATAGCGCCTAAGAAGCAATCCAATAAAATCCGCGTGTGCGTCGACTATCGCGCTCTGAACAAGGTAACTATCTTAGATGGTTTCCCCACACCCTTCATTGAGCGTGCGCTCGAAGATGTGGCAGGGCACGTACTTCACAGTTTTATGGATGGCTTCAATGGCTATAATCAGTTGGGCATCCATCCGGGTGATCAGCTCAAGACAGCTTTTGTGCTCCATGGGATATATTCATTTACACTAGAATGTCTTTTGGGCTGAAAAATGCTCCGTCTTCCTTCAATCACACAGTATATCTCATCTTTTTTCCTTTGCTCACGGATCATCTTCGCATATTTATGGATGATTTTTCAACCTTCTCGGGTGCTCAATGTTCAGCCCCAGTGGAGAATCTAGAGGAGCACCTCGCTCAGCTCTCTGCTGTCTTCCTTAGGTGCAGGGAGGCACATTTGAAGCTCAATCCGAACAAATGTCATTTTTTGGTCATTGAAGGTACACTGTTAGGCCGTGTGGTGTCTGCTAAAGAGTTAGCGCCTGACCCAGAGAAGAGAGTCGCCATCTTGAAGTTGCCTCCTCCCATCAATCCTAAAGGTGTACAGTACGAGCCTATGGGCTCGATGAGCCTATCAACCATAGAGGAGGAAAGAAATCTCCTTTGCACGAGTTCGTCCAACCCTCAACCTTCTCTGTGTCTAACTATTCGACCAAGTCAAAGCTCACCTTAGTGTCTAGTGAACTACACTTCGACGAGCTTCCCCAAGGATGGCTACAAAAAGAAAATGCAGATATCTATATTGATCAAACACAAGCTCCAACTCAACTTTCAGCTGCATGGTTATGGGATCACCCGGTGTTGCTACACCAGGTTTCTGCAGCAATCGAGAAGATGCTGAGCGGAAAATTGTATTTGTTGTGTTCTATGCCATAGAAGATAAGTTTAGCCTCTTTTGAAGTTATAGAAGAGTCAAGCACTGATGATTTTGAAAGAGATTGGCTTGTAAAACGTATGGGAAGACCAGTGAGTGTACGACTATTTGATCCTCCCGTTTGGAATCCACATTCCACAGAGGGCATGTTTCTTTCAAATCCTGGAACAGGTTAGCTTAAGCTTCCTCCACCAAATGCTCTCTGTAAATTCCAGGAAGTACCTTGTGAACTACCAAAAGAGCTACAAGATGTCCAGGCTAGCATTAGAGTTCGTCGGTGTGCCATTTCACAATTTGGAAACCTTGTGGAAGACCTAAGTACATGGCAAGTTAAAAAACGTCACTACACATGCAGTATCTGAGTGCACGTTTTGCAAGCTACTTTGAGCAAAAGAACCTTTGGATCCCCCTAGCTGGCCTCAACCCTCTCTCTCTCTCTCTCTCTCTCTCTCTCTCTCTCTCTCTCTCTCCCCCCCCCCCCTCCCCCCTCCTACCCACCTGCTAACCGCACTGATCTTCTACGGGTGTCTTGATGCACTAAAATTACATACCCAGGCAATCTCATCCAATTAAAAATATTCAGTAGTTGGCACATCACAATGCAACACAAATGCTCACATATGCATGTTACAAGACATAGAAACATAAAGTCGCCGATGAATACTCCTCCCGCATAACCTAACAAGGTCCGGGCCGTGAGATATTCATGACTCCTTCATCACTCCTCCCGCATAACCTTAAAAGGTCCGGGCCGGGAGATATAGAGGCCTTTTACAACCAAACGCCCCCCAGACCGCAGCTTGCGTCGTTTGGAGGTGCTGAGAGTAACCACTGCTTAGACTTCTTAATACTTCTCCCGCATAACCATCCAGGTCCGGGCCGGGAGCCACAACAACAATTATTTTCCCAGGCATCGGCCTGCGGCGTTCGGAGGTTTTCAAACATACAACGAAACGCTCCCCAGGCATCGGCCTGCGTCGTTCCGAGGTTCAAACAATACCAAAACAATATTTCTCACTTCTCCACCCGGGAGTAAAATCACCAATCAATGAAACTTGTATTAAAACCAGAGTCAAACAATTCAAATCGGCACCAAGACAGGTTTAAAACAGATACCATCCATTTCAAACAAATTCCAAACAGGATCACCAAACAAGTTCTTAAACAGATCTCAAACTTAAAAAGAAATCTCGACATTAGTCGAGCTCGAAAAGTCGATTGACTTTCCATCTTGAAATGCACCAAAAAATTAGGGTTAGGTTCATTCAATAGGGTCGTAGCCGAGCACAGCATGGTCCATCAGCTCTTGGACAAACAATGTTACCCCACCCTGCCAGAAGTTGCACTCCGAAGGAAAATGTCAAAAACCATATAACTTCAGGCAAAATTTTTCTTGAAAGCTTGCCAAGTACTTGGAGTATGCTGCTTGGTAGCTATCAACATCTGCATGGTACTGTTCTGAGTCGAAACAAATCTTGGATCCTTCTCTTGCAAGTGATCTTAATGGCTTATGCCCTGTAAGACATGAGCGGTGAAGACAGGAGCGCGCCCGATGCGCGATGAAGTAAGGGTGGGAGTGGCTAGTAAGTACGGATTGGAGGGCAAAGATCCCTCGAATCAAATTCCAATAGCTTTGTCTCCAATAGCTTTGTCTGCTCTTTTGTAGGACCGGTATGCTTTCAGAAAAGCACACACCTGATGCTCTGATACCAGTGTCACAAGACGTGCACCACATGCCAATAAAATAGAATAGACTGAACAAAGTTTTAGCACTTCAATAACAACTGAATTGAAAGAGAGAGACGGCACGCGACACGGAGTGGCGGGATTTCACCGCAGAGAGTATTGTCCCCAAACCTTGACGCCCCTTTCGATATTTCTTTATATTGCATCAACTCAGTACAAGTCGGTACTCCAGACTTTGCACCTCTCCAGGAAGCATGCTAGAGAATGAGTCCTAACCTCATATTTAAAGGCCCTAGGCTCCAAAAGCAGTTTACAGTAAAAAGCTTTCAAACTCAAAAGCATATCGTCCAAAAGCAAAGCCAAAAAGCTGCCAGCGTAATTTACGGAAATCCGTACAGCTTGCCACGTCATCAGCCAACACAATTTTCGGAAATCTCCCTTGTCAGCAGCAGCTACGCAATTTCTTCAGTGTGTGTGTGTGTGGATCCTGCTTTATTTTAATCCCTATGTCACTGGCCCCCATTAGACGGGATCCCCATAAGTTGGTAGGACGTCTTCTTCTGTTACTGTTACTTGTTCTTCTTAGGGTTTAGGCCCCTCGGCCGGCATGTGTAAGTTGGCCTTCTTCAGTTTCTGCTTTCTGTACAACCTCTCTCACTGTGGAAGGGCTGCCCATACTTCTTCATCATCTTCTGCAAATATCTACATTTTGTCATTGGTCCCTTCCTCCTCGGCGCTCAATATCTTCTCCACACATCAATTTCTTCAGTCAGGTTGGGTTGCATTTTTCCCGATAGTTTCTCTGTAACTCAGACGGTGAATGGTCTTGTGGCGGGCAACCTGTAGCAAGGCTAGAGTGTCATTGGCATAGGAGGGGCCGTTAGTTACAGTTGGTCTGGAGTTCACATTGGACGGACTTTCGCGTGGGCAGTGACACGTGGCAATGTTACGGGTGGTGGGTGGTGGTCTACACCGCGGCTAGATTATCGGAGATAGGCTTAGCTGGATTGGGATATTTTGCTAGCTGTTGGTGGCTCTTTATGATATACATGTGTGGTTGGTTCCAGTCGGGACATGATCATCATCATCATCCACTTTCTCTGGTCTAGCGTCTTGAGTCTTGAGTCTTGAGTCCAGCACCGCACATCTGTACCCTCCTTGCTTATTGGAGCCTCAACACCCCCATTGTACCTGGGAGTCTTGGGCTTGGAGCTGTGCGCGCTGCCAACCAGAGTCTGTATGGTTCTATGAGTTTGTCGAGTTCCATTGAGTTCAGAGTCTGATTGTTGTGCTTTGATGCTGTGTGATGTTTTCTTTTTGTTGGAGTGAGGTTTCACGCATATGGCATTGAGGAGCACCCACTGTAGAGAGCACGACACACACACACACACACACACACACACACACACACACACACACACACACACACACACACACACACACACACACACACACACACACACACACACACACACACACACTCACACACACACAGAGAGAGAGAGAGAGAGAGAGAGAGAGAGAGAGAGAGAGAGAGAGAGAGAGAGAGAGAGAGAGAGAGAGAAGAAGAAGAAGAAGAAGAAGAAGAGAGTTTTCAACTTCGTAGGAAACTATCCCAAGAGACCTTAAAGATCTAGCCGACGAGGGGAGAAATGAAATGATATATTAACGTCTACAAAAGGCCAAAATGACCTATGAGACCAAACTGATTACATTGGTGAATCTAGTACCGAGTCTGGGTACAAACAAAGAAAACTACAAACTAGAAATTGAGATAGGAGTGCTACCGATTCCTATGGGTGGCTGGTAAGCTGAGCAATGGTATAATGCCACAAAGGTACAAAGTGGGGATAAGTGTCACCATGATACAATATAGCAGTAGCATGAAGCCTATCCTGATTGACACTCTGGATGTCGTGCTAGAATCCTGTGGATCCTCTGCCCCGCAATCTCTGTCGGTGTTGCGTGGCTCCCCTCCTCAGTCGTGGTCGTCTCGATCTCCCCAACTCTATAGCTCGGTCAATGAGAGTACCACTGGTGTGTGTATGGGTGGGGACCGAGCTCTGTGGTGGTGGTGGCCCCTTTGCCTTTGTGGTACTCGGAGTGAAGAAATCTGAGATGCGTCTCTGGGACTCTGTCTATGCCAGAGAGAGAGAGAGAGAGAGAGAGAGAGAGAGAGAGAGAGAGAGAGAGAGAGATGAAATGTTATATTAACGTCTTCAAAAGGCCAAAATGACCTATGAGACCATAAAGTTACAATTGGTGAATCTGATATCATGTCTGAGTACGGAAATTACAAAGTTACAAAGAACTAACACTAAAACAGTAAGGAGAAAGGAAAGAGGGGGGGGGGGGGGGGGGGGGTTTGTGGGTTCAGATGAAATCTCTCATCGGTCGCTGTCGGATCTCATCGACCTCCTCCATGGTCAGTACTCTGGTTGGGTGTCTTGCATGTCGAGCTAGAGTCATCTGTATCTTCTGTTGCAGCCTTCGTCGGTAGTGGGAGACTCCCGAGGTCGTGGACGTCTGGATCTGCCAAGCTCAGTGGCTCGGTCAAGCAGTGTAGCTCTAGTATGAGTAGGCTCTGAGATCTGCTGTAATGACTGCTCCGTTGGCTCTCCTCTGGCTGGTGTAAAGAAATCTGTGATTCGTCTCCGAGATTGTCTTTCCCCTGATGTCCTTAGCAAGCTCTCCCTTAGTCTGTGTAGCTCTAGCAGGAACAATCCGAGACACCTCTGATCCTTGTATCTCATGACTCTAGAAAAAGGTCCGAACCCTTCTCTGAACAGGCAGTGGAAGCGGCTGCGTATCTCATAGTATGCCGCACAGTGACATGTGTAGTGCAGCTTTGTCTCTGGCTCTAAGTTACATAGGTGACATATTCCTGGCTCCTGCCGGCACCCCCTCGAAATCTGCTAGTCTCGATCTGGAGCTGATGTGAGGATGTGCGTATCTGTCCAATAGAGCATCTTATCCCATGAGATAAGTGTGTCTCCATGTACGCAGGCCTAGTCACAAAGCCGTCCTCTGTGAGTTGGAGAAGATGCTCTCTGTAGAAGGCCATCCTGGTGCCCAACTCATGTGCCGGGTATCCATGTGCTTCTGGTATTTAGCTGAATCAGATCCTGACGTATGAGTCTGGTAATCTCTGTCCGTGTGAGAGGCAGGGAGGATGCATCGAGGGAGTATTGAAGCGGAGGTAATCTATCCATGTTGAGACCAGAGAGAGAGAGAGAGAGAGAGAGAGAGAGAGAGAGAGAGAGAGATTTTCTTAAATTGGCAGGTTGAGGAAGTGTCTGAACCCACCTTGAAGGAGAAGGAAGTGTTTGAGCCTACACCAAAGGTATCAACTCCTGATGCCAAAGAGGAAGATCACCCCACCTCGGAGAAACCTTTTCATCGAAATGATGAGCAAGAGGCACCCTCTCGGCATTTATGGGTAGGAAATGTGTCCACATCTGTGACAGAGGCAGAATTAGCAGAGCAGTTTTCAAGGTTTGGGGACATTGAAAGTGTTACAGCATATCCTTCAAGAAATTATGCTTTTGTCAACTTTAAGAGTGTTGAGGATGGACTGTATGCTAAAAAGGGGCTTCAAGCGACAGTCCTTGGAGGTTTGGCTATAAGGATCGAGTTTGCAAAAGGGGTAAACTCTGAAGTTGAACTTGTTTTTTTTTTTTTTCAATAATCAGATTTCTCAATTGTAATTATGGAACAAAAGCATATTGTGCATTCAAGGTGCTGTCATTGGCGTCAAAAAATTATATCCAATTTCTGCAAACTGTTAAGTAGGTACACACAGAGTATGTTATATGCATGCAGCCTCTTTTCCATCGTTCGATCTTTCTTCGGTTAATAATCATGAGGCAAAGAAGGGATGTTTTGAATGACAACTTAGACTTACGTTGTGTTGCTACCCACGATAAGAGGTGCTGTGATTGACGCCAAAAATTTTATTCAAATTAAGTAGGTACACACAGAATATGTTATAGGCATGCAGCCTCTTTTCCATCGTTTAATAATCATGAGAGGAAGAAGGGATTTTTTGAATGACAATGTAGGCTTACATTGTGTTGCTACCCACGATTAGATGAAACTGTCTAGTGTAAATTATATGTATGAAGCCTCTGTCCTTGCCGATCTTTCTCATGTTAATCAAGCTGAACGTGAAGCAAATACTTGTTCGTAACTTCAAAGCTCTGTAAGTTTGCTAGAGAGAGTCCTAGAAAAGAGGCCACTTTCCTTTGCCGTATCTATTTCTTCATATTGGGGAGCCTTATTCAGGAGCGGGAGGCATATGGCTCCTGTTTGTATTGTTGCTTTTTTCAGAGTGCAGTCAAAAATCTAGTGGCTATGGTGCTAAGAGAGATACATATATTAATACAAGGGGGAAAAAGAGTGAGCAGGGATAGATTCCTCTATGCATAGGTATACAACTCTGCATATAACATGATGAAATTTGGAATACAAAGAGTGTAAGTGGAAGGGTGATATACTCCCCCAGCCTGTCAACATACACACATGCCCCACCACCACCACCTCCAAGGAAAAAAAAGGCAATTAAAAAAAGCGCGTATGAGTGTACTCAGTACTAAGATGAGCAGCAGGGACAGTGAAGAGTGAAGAAGGGGAAAGAGAGGATTTTGCGTTATATTTCAAGTCAGCTTTATATTTGTTGCATGTGTTTGATCTAATGTACCACCTACAGTACATTATTATACACACCAGTGTAGAATAGACGAGCTACACTTCATGCATGTCTTTTGGCAAGTGCTGTGTTTTTTAGCTCAGTGGTTTCCATTGTACTCTCTTTGTTTCTTCAGGCCAAACCCTCCAAGCATCTTTGGATTGGAAATATCTCTAATTCTGTGACTAAAGAGCAGTTAGAAGCAGAGTGCAAAAGATTTGGTGTTGTAGATGATGTGCGGATTTTGCGCGAAAGAAATTGTGCCTTTGTTGACTTTGCGAAGACTGATGATGCTGTGGCTGCATTCGAGAATCTTAACAAGAAATTATTTGGAAATGATGAGTTATGTGTTGAATATGTCAAATCCCAGCAGCATCAAAAAAAGGTAAGCCTACATCCTTTGTCCGTGTAACATTTGACCCTTCATTGTCTCTGTACTTCGACCTTCTGGTCACATACTTTGTGTGGTAACATTGATCTGTAGACTTTTTTGAGACTTTTAAAATTATTAATCAAGACATTGAAAATTTTGTGAATTTAATGGTGTTAAACTGATTGAAGTCAACCATTGGAGCAAGGATTATGGATGATGCAATGTGTGAGGAAGTCTCCTTCTCTTAAGTTTCAAGGCTTGTTCGTTTGTGGTGGATTCAAGTCTCATGTTGACACCTCTTGCTCCAATGCAACCTTTTCAGGCTCTTTTACTGCCTTAGTACATTGACTTGTGCAAAGGAAGATAACAGTCTGCCTGCACTTCAGACCAATACGTCATTAAGAAAAATTGTGAAATTTACATCATTCTAGTTTCAAAATGTTTTGATCCCACTGCCTCATAGTTCAGATGGACATAGTCACCATTGGTGACCCTTCTGCAATTCTGTCCAAAAGTGACAGAGAAACTTCTAAGAAAGGCTAAACTCTCCAATGCTCTACTAGCCTCAACATGTGCAAGTTATGTGCACCATGCACTGGATATGCTCATCAACGGGTCGGTCCAAGTGTTGAGTAGTTGCAGCCTATGTCCTGAGTGGCTTTGGTGGGATCCTTTTGTGCCAGCCATCAGAAGCAAAACATGCCCTTTTTAACGTACACAGTACATAAGGCATGAAATTCTGGGGAGCCTTCTTGACAATGGCTTGTATCGAGAGTTAATCTATGGAGTCTGCTAAGGACCTCCTCAAGAATCGTAGTGTAGGTGATACATGTGCATGTTAAGGTACATGACATGAACATAACATGTGAGCTCGTTTAGTATGTTGAGTAGTTGCAGGAAAATTGAATTAGTAAATCTGACTTGGGCCGTATGGTTCCTTAAGATCATCGTTTTTAAGCTGCAGCTGAGTCTATTTGGTGTCAGTAAGAAGATTGCTGTTGTACTCTTTGATGTCATGAATCGTTAGACTCTAGAGGCCGTGCCTATCTAGCTTCTTATGATTCTTGTTTATATTGTCATCAATTGTAAATGGCCGTAGGGATCTTGGGTGGTGATGGTTCTGAAGGTAAACAGGGGCACAATTGTGTGGTGTTGATGGACTAAACTTTTTTACTTGACTACAGGATAGCAGATCAGATGGGCAGCCTCGATCAGATGAAAGGTCCACTTTGCACGATGAAGCTGTCAAGGCCATCTCTGAGAAGCCTAAAAGAGACAGAGATGATCCCAGTGAGATTTTATGGGTTGGCTTTCCGATATGCATGAAGATAGATGAGAGGAAATTACACAAGGCTTTCTCACCTTTTGGTGGAATTGAGCGAATAACCACCTTCCCAGGCCGCACTTATGCCTTCGTTCAGTTTCACAGCGTAAAGGCAGCAACCAGAGCAAAGAATGTGCTGCAAGGGAAGCTCTTCAATGATCCTCGTGTAAGTATCAGTTTTGCAAAGAGCGAGATTGGTCCAGTTGACCATCATGGGCGGGAAGCAGGGTCTTGGATGTCATCTCCAGCTTCAAATGCAAACCTGCCACCGCTCTTGTTTTCCAAACCTCCTGGCTTTCCAAACCCAAGAAATGACAGATTTTTGGGCTTCAATAATTTTAGGCCACATAGTCCTCCTGGCTTTCGGAGGAGGCCTGAAGGTGACATGGAAGATCCAAATATGTTTTTTCAAGGCTCACACCTTGAAGGAGGCTTTCGAGATGATATGGTCAGAGGTATGCGTCCAGGGCCAGACATAAATTTGTGGGGAAGTCCAGCTTTGCCCGAAGGAGCTTTCATTCACCCCAGACATGTATCTCATATGCAGCAGGAAAGGTGGAATTTTGAAGAGGAGGCTTTAATTAGGAGGGATACAAAAAGGCCTAGGGGACCTGGGAATTTCCCTGCTGCTAGAGGAGGGCTTATGGAGCTAAGATCTCCAGATAAAGATGATAGGGACGCCTTTCACATTGTCAAGGCACAGGATTATATCTCCAGGTTTACTAGGAATAGCAACTTAGCTCCAGAAAACTGGGAGGATCCTGAGGGTTTAAAGAGGCCAGCGAAAAGGCCAGCCCTTGGTTCGGATATGGATGTGGGAAGATCACCAAAAGACAGTTGGACTATGCCCACCAGTCATTCAAAGGAGGGGTTCCAATGGCAGGGTGTTATTGCCAAAAGTGGTACATCAGTCTGCCGGGCACGGTGCTATTCAATGGGCCAGACTATCAACTTTGTTTTGTAAGTTAACCTGCTGTGTTCTCAATCTCCTTTCCTTATGATTGCTTCACATGTGGCTGCTTCCAAGATTCAAAGTACTTTGTGCAAAGTTATTGTGCAAACTCTGATTCTCCACCAGAGTTTTAAACCTTTTATGCCACTGATAAATGCATTTTAGATCGACCTCTTATTTTGAGATGATAATGTTTTCTTTGTTGCCATGTTTCAGTCCTGAGGTTGTTAACTGCACAGCACGAACAAGTCTGGATATGCTAGCCAAGCACATCAGTGAGGTGGGCGACTTCTCGCTTGTATCATTTGTTCCTCACGGAGACCTCGATGTTGAGCCCTACCAAGAGTTTATCGTTTACCTGTCTGAGAAGAACAGAGCAGCTGTTTGTAAGCTTTCACAGGAATCAACATTGTTTCTGGTTCCTCCATCAAGTTTTGTCGAGCATTTTTTGAAAGCACCAAACGAGAACAAAATTATAGGTGTTGTACTGAAGCTACAGCCGTCATTTCCTCCATCCACAGAGCAAACAGCATCATTTCAGCATACTGCTTTGTCTGCTGCAGATGGCTATCAAAAATCAGCATCACAAGCATCCCTAGAGCAAAAATTACCGACCGTGACACATATGCAGGCTTCCCCCTTTCATGGGATGGCAGGAGCAGACGTTCCGCTCCTACCACCACGTTCTAGCGTCCCAGCCTCCAGCTCTGCAATTCCCAGTTACTCATCTTCAATAGGAATCTCAACTACAGGGGGATTGAGTGGGAACTTAGTCATGGCCAACAACTCTCTAAGCCATGGGTCTGTTATAGATGATAGCCAATTAGGACAAATGCATCTTCCTCCTGGCTATGCTTCAATGCAACAGCAGCAACAACAGAATTCAGCTCCTCAATTGGGCAGTTTTAGTCTCACACCCAGCACTACCGACTTAAATCTACATCAGGAGCACGGTGTGCGAATCATTCCCCCTTTACCTATTTCAACAACTAGTCAGCCCTCGTCTACTTCGGGGCAGTATCCACCGAGCCAAATGCAAACAAGTCAAATAAAGAATGTGGCTCAGACCTCTACGCCTTATCTTCAGCAGCCTCCACTTCCCCAGTATCCCCATCCGAGTACCCAGCAAAAGCAGCCATTTCAACCCGCACAAATTTCACTTCCCAGCCCTCTACCGATGCAGGCAGATCACTTTGCTCAGCTCGCGTCAATGGTCACTTCTCAAGTCCAGCCATTTGGTGAGAATGTACAGGCAGCTATGCAATCCCAGCCCCCTCTAGGTTCTCAAGTTCACCAGCATCAAGTGGGGGTAGCACCCATGTCTAACTTTGCTCCCATAAAAGAGCAATGGTCAGCGAGCCAACCGTCTCAATTGCCTCCAAGCCAAAAGGATGACAATAGAGGGCAAACAGCTGCTGTAGATGCAGAGCAACGTGAACTTCTTCAGCTAGCTCAACAGAAGCTGTCGGAAGCCAAGGGTGAGTCTGGAGAAGATAACAAGAGATTCCAAGCAACATTAGAGCTTGCTGCTGCACTTCTACAGCAATTGCAACAGAGAGCCAAGTGATAGGAGTGCATGTCATGCTTATGTCACCATGTATCTTTTGTCCCTATGAAGGTGCTTCCGAGCTTGTACAGTGTTTGCGTCGTCATGTTATACGAAAAGTTTTTTTCAGAGTGCTTGGGTCAAGCATGTCTTATGTGCAGTTTAATTATCAGACTCTCTGTATTCAATGTACAATGAATTCTCGGTCTCTAAGTTGAAAGCAACATTGAAGTCCCACCCAAGTCGGGGGCCGCTATCTTTTCTCTGACAGACAATTGCAGAAACTTGTACAACGTTTGCATCCGTCCCTAGCATAGCTGTTGAGAAGTGACAGCAGGGCCATGATTAGAGAGTCCCATTTGATTATGATGTTCTTGCATCCGTCCCTAGCATAGCTGTTGAGAAGTGACAGCAGGGCCATGATTAGAGAGTCCCATTTGATTATGATGTTCTTGTGGTTACAATGTCTTATTACTGTCATTTTCTTGAGGTAGTTTACACTCTTCATGTCTATCTTTCACTGTTATTGTCTGAAATTCATCTTGATCAAGCCTAGACACAATGCTGACATACACTGGTGCCTAAGAGAAAGGCTCTTCTTTTTATTTTTGGTGGTTTTGGGCTGGCCGTGCAAAGCTTCACTATTGATATTTGAGTAGCAACGGGAGGGCAATTGGGTGCCAATGTGTCCCATACACTCTTGGAATGACAATCCTCTACAGGGCTTTACTAGGCTTTTAACACCCAGGGTTTAGCCATCTTTTATGCAAAAAGTGAACGAGACATTGATGTTTTTTGCTCTTTGCTCGAGTCATACATAGCATTGTGTTTCTCCTCCTTCTATGGAGCCTTTGCTAAGGTTTGAAGGTAGATAGCCAAAGCAATCGTCCATCAAATCAGCAAAAAGCAAAAAAGTTAAGAGAGCAATTCATCCCTCCACCTCAGGCCCCAAATAAAACCTCTCTGGTTTGCCTTGCTCTTGGTTTTGCATCTGCATAATTTTTTATACTATTCTTCAGCAGCAGATTATTGACCACCACTACAATACAAAAGCCTATCAATCATCTCGTGGATTATCCTTCTTAATAATGAGCTGAAGCACTTGTCTATACATATCACCACACAATCCATGAAGAAGCATGGTATGCTCTCCAATCCTTGAGGTGTTGAATTAGAATAGACATATTGTTCATAGCCATATGGTTCCGCATAATGAGGATACAAACCTAGACATTAGTGCCCCCACTACTCCAGCTATCCCTCAAACGGGGGGCATCTTTGGTAGAGATAGTGTTGCTCTGGAAGCCGTCAAGGAATTTCGAAACAACCTCTGCTCCCTCAACGACTCTTAACCTTTTAGAAATGGTGCCCAAAGTTTTTAAAGTTTTTTTTTTTTTTTTTGTAGTTAGACAAATTGAAGTTGAGTCCTTTGGTGTGGACCATCAGCTTTGGGTCCTCCCCAACAAAGCCTTTTGGCACCAATTTCTTAGCAAAACTTCGGTTTATTTGGCTAATCTACTAGATCCACGGTGGAAGATTGCAGACTCAGTATCTTGAAAGGAGGACGGTTTTTAGACAAAGGAGAACTCATCAAAGCCCTCTATAACCTTTACTTTGTTGACCATTCTAAGTACTACTCTAATGCAGGGTTATACATTTGGATAGATTCTCATAATTTTGATGGATGTGTATATTATTTCATGTATTTTTCCGTGGCTAAAGTCACAAAATATGGTAGCTAGATTTTACGCTCTCCTTGAAGAAAACTAGCAAAATCTTGTACATACATGTGGTAGAAAACTGAAAAACTTTCATATTTTGACACA
>NC_140952.1:55392468-55507468 GCF_014529385.1 Adiantum capillus-veneris | reverse complement strand
CTGAATGACTGGTTGGTTATGATGACAGTGGTAGAATATTGTTATGGTCATAATGGGTTGTGAATCATAATAATTTTTGTAAAAGCTGCTCATATAGCAGTATGTGGTTGCGAGTTACATTATGAATATGGCAATTGTGGCGCATCCCTTTGTTTATACACTTTCTACTCCGACTAAATGGTTTTTGGGCTTAGTCACTAATGATGTTCTGCTAATTGTGTACTGGTACTAATATGTTTGTGTACTACAATATACGAGACCGAAGCTACTTGGGTACGGGTACTGTAGACACTGGTGTACTAGCGCTGAACTGGTACTAGTAGTGGTACTATAATATACACACTAGTACTGGTACAAGTACTAATACTTTATTATACTAAACTCATTGCCGCCACTTGTGTGATATACTGGTCCTAGGACTGGACTATTTGTGTACAGTAGTATACTGAACTAATACTGGGGCTACTTATGAGACTGGTACTCGTGCTAATTGTGTGCTGGTAATGAGTATGTTATGGCACTTAGACTGTTTTTTAACTATAAAAGACTAAGACTGGCACTATTTTGTGTATTGGTACTCGTGCCACTTGTGTACTAGTGCTGTACTCATACTGGTATTCGTACACGTTTATACTGAACTGGTACTCATGCTACTTGGGCACTGGGGATATTGATACTGGTGTAAAAAAATCGGTGGACTTGTTGCCCAATTAGGATAGTTTAAGGATAGTGTGTAAATGTCCTTGGGCATTATTTATTGTGGCGAGTTGCCCTAGGGAGTCCTTGGTGTCTTATAGTAACTAGTACTGTAACTGGTGTTGTTTGGGTACAATATTATACTGGACTGGTACTGGTGCTACTTGTAAAACTGGTACTGGTATTGTATTGTACTAAAATTTAACACACACACACACACACACACACACACACACACACACACACACACACACACACACACACACACACACACACACACACACACACACACACGTTTATTCGGCGGATTCCCTGGCTCTGTAACCCTTGTGATTTTCTGCTTAACTTCACGGTGGCTCCATCCTGACAGGTCCGCACTACAGCACCCTCTAAGGGCTATCTCATTTTCTCTCCTTAGCTCTCTCCCCCTTTCGTCTTCCACCCCCTCCCCCCCCCCCCCCCCCCCCCCCCCCCCCCTCTCTCTCTCTCTTCCCCTGTCTCTGTACTAGGCGGCGCTGCTGTATTTGTCGTATTTCTTGATGATGGGCCCGCCATACTGCGCTGGAGGAATGTGGCCACTTGCTCCAAACACTATAAAGGTGAGCTCCCATGCTCACTTAGTATTGGTACTGTATGCTTTTGCGGTGTGTATATGTGCACTTGAGAGTTGTTATCTGTACATTGGAATTGGGAGGGCATTACCCGCAAGTGGTGTTGTGTTAAAGTTGTCGGCTCTATGGCAAAAGGCAAAGATAAGTAGGCTATTGTGGAGCTGGCTGCTGCGACTCAATCTCAGGTGTCCTAGGGCATTGATATGAACTTTTGTCCAAACTATTTGGTTGTGATATGATTCACTTGTTGTTATAGTCGGCATGCATATGCGGGATTATACATGAATGGCAACTTCCACTGTATCACTTACTACGGGGAGGTTTTTGTGCACCTTACGGGTTTAAGACTTTTAGTTCGTGATTAACTTATCATTGGCATATATATGTGCATCCTTCTGTTTGCGCCGTGAAATTCCATTTGAGGTTAGTGAATATGGGCAATAAATATCTACGGGCTTTTTCATTTGCATAGTTTTAGAATACTTTTAAAGGTGGTATCCTCTTACAAACCCAAGATAAATGTTGGCCAGAGTTATCGTTTTTTGCTAAAATATAATAAAAGCTCTTGAGAATGGCCCTATATGATAGGATTGACTGAGGGGTTAACATACGACCTGGTATACTCTGTTATGGCTGGCGTGGCTGGTATGATACTGATGCTGTGCCTTTGAGTTGGTTGTCAATCTTACCATTACCACTCGGTTTCATTCTTTACTGATCTAATGTTATGGATTTATAACTTTAACATACTTTAACATCTGATCTCTTAGCCATGAATGGGCGATGTATACAAGGTTTTGATTGATTGTGGGCACTGGTTATTAGACTAATGTGTGCTTGTGGGGTGGGTACCGAGCTTACTATTCTTGCTCAAATATGAGCTATGCCGACGTAGTGGTGGTATATTGATCCTTTGTAAAAGTGCTCAACTTGGCCAAATATGATTATTAATGTTGTGAACAGGGCTATGACTGATTGTGGCCGAATATGGTAAGATAATGGTTATGAAAGACTGTGGATTATCGTAAATACGATTATAAATGAGCTCCTCATAAATCTGTAAATGGCTGTTTATTGGATCATAGTTATGGACCATGGAGTCTCTCTCGAGGACCTGGACATCGATGTTCTGGATCACAGTTATGGACTGTGGCGTTCCTTGTAAAGGAAACCATTGCTGATTATATGAGTAGCTTCACATTTCTTATTAATTATCTTTGAGAACATTTTTAGTTGGGTGACATCTATAACATGTGGGATACCCATGCATCACTTGCATACGATGGTGCCAATACTAAATGAAAGTTGTGTTGTTTCCATGGGTGCAGGTGAGGGTTACCTTCTCAACTATGGTTTTCAAAGTTCCTTGGAGGAAAGATGGTGGATTAATACGTCTTCAAGCTCTTACTTTATTGTACTTATGTATAAAGTCCATTTTGTACCATGAATGGGAATTATACCACCTTTTCACTAACATAGTTTCTAGTATTTGTAACTTGAAATAATTCTTTGGTGTTTATGCTATATTGTTATTTGAACACATGCGCGTTCGCGCGTGCACACACACACACACACACACACACACACACACACACACACACACACACACACATGTATACCTTTACAACAGTTTTATTATATAAATAAAACAATAATACATATTTTTCCTTTCATCCCTATTTACCTTGAAAACCTAAACTATCGAACTAGTTGATGTGTTTTTTTGGGGAAAAATGGGGGGTAACCCTCCCCCTTCTAATACCTCATGGGTACCCACCCCTTAGGATATTTTGTAAAGATAATGGCTTCATTACCCTAAACTTCATGCCTGTTGTCTCTCTCTGTCCCGCTTGACTACACTACAACACGTAGTAGCCTATGCTAACTCCTACACTTGCTCTCTCTCTGTCCCGCTTGACTACACTACAACACGTAGTAGCCTATGCTAACTCCTACACTTGCTCTCTCTCCCTCTCAACTCCCCGTATGCAAGCAGGAGTGGCCATAGAGGCAGCTTGGGAGATCGTAGCCACTGAGTAATCCATCGTGGGGCATTTTCTCACCCCGAGCAAGCCGGATGCGCTATATAAGGTGAGGGTGCTTTGGCCCCTGACTTAGTCTCTGTGGGTATTTTTTTCTCTCTGCGTGTGTATTTCAAAGAGAGGTGTGAGGGCTTTGATATTGTGCAGCTATGGAGGTTGTTGAACTACCATCTCGGGTTGGTACTCACCTTGATAATAGTACCTTGATGACGTACAATAAGGTTTTTTTTTTTACTATAAGGAGGTTATGGTATTTTCTACTATTTTGCGTAGTTATCAACTGGCTTTACCTGGTTTTTGTTGATAGTATGCCTCGACTGCATAACTATGTAGGAATTCATTGTTTGTAGGATGGATGGTAAATATGGTAGGTTGATTATTTTCTTGTAACAAAAGGTTTTTGATAACTTGTATAGTGCCTTAAACTCATTATGGATGATGATTTTTGGTATCCCAGGCACAACCAAAGTAGTGGTGCTTGATATGGCAGTATTCGAGCATTAAAAAATGGGGGATCTTTTGGTACTTGGCACTTCATTTGTCTGGTCTGTCTTGATAATATGCAGCCTAAAGTCGGGGTTGTTTTACTTTTTATCCGACGCATAGAAAAATCTGCATACTATTGCGTAGTGTAAATGGGGTTCTTTCTTCCCTTGTGCCATTTTTGGGATTTTTATACTTAAGGATCTCACTTATTATCTTATATAGCATGACACTAATAGAGCCGTTAACATATATGGGTTTTTCTTTTTTGATAGACAAGCTATCAATAGATTCTTTTTACTAAACTTCTTGGCTTTGGCTGATTTAGTGTGCTTTTCCTCATTTAGCTTACAAACTCAGGTAAGATGAATTCCATAAGCCCAAATAGGCATGAGAAATTTGATTTGGCTGGTTAACATTAGCTGAGTTTTTTAAATCGGAATATTCTTTTGGAGGTATCTGTAGCTGGTGTTTTGGATACTTTATGACTTCATGGTACTTAAAAAAGCCAGTGAAATTGGAGCCTGATAAAACTGGCAAAGTTATTTTGGTGTTGAAAGGTTGATCTAAGAGATGATATGGAGATTAAGACACTTGGTTCACGAGGGTTGATCGCCCTTTTGATCAAAATATATATGCTAATATCTATTTAAGGTCTAAATTTTATAAAAAATGGAGATTTATAAATACCATACTTATAAGTACTTCCGTTTAAATCTTTGGGGTTGCAAAAAACAAAGGACTAAAATACATGAACACTTTGGATAGTGGTTTTAAGTGTTTTTTTTTTTAAATTTGTAAGTTGGACATGGATAACAACTGATATAGTCCATTGACACCTGTAAAACACATCCAAGACTAACGTATTTGTTGTCTTGTTTGGATGGATACAGGTGAGGAGTGGATTTTTTTTGGCTTAAAGCTATTGTCTGTCAGATAGTACACTTGCTTCTACCACTTGGGAAGTAATTCTTTATTGGATCACTATCATTGTATACTAGAATGTAGCTTCATTCTCATATGCCATGTACAAAGATAATTCTAAGACTGAGTTGTTTTTGTACTAATTTTTGCCTTTTCTCTAAAGCCAGCTGCTATCTTTTGAATGTAAAAGGTCATTTATATCTTATTATTTAAGTTAAAACAACTACACACACATTGCAAATAGTTCTCTCTCTCTCTCTCTCTCTCTCTCTCTCTCTCTCTCTCTCTCACTCACACTCACACTCACACTCACACACACATACACACACACACAGTCTCTCTCTCTCTCTCTCTCTCTCTCTCTCTCTCTCTCTCACACACACACACACACACACACACACACACACACACACACACACACACACACACACACACACACACACACACACACACACACACACACACACACACACACACACACACACACACACACACACACACACACACACGCACGCGCAAGTGCACTTTGCAAATAGTTCATATGGAGGAAAGAAACCCAAAATAATTATAAGTATAGACAATTTTGCAAAACTATATTTCCATTACACCACAAAAGAATACAACCATCCACATCGGCTTACAAAAAGCTCAAGCAGACATTCCTACTCTAAGGCATGGGTTGGAGGTTCTAATTCTACAATACTTGGCTTTGGGTAGGCCAAAAATCCTTCTCTTGTTGCATGATCCAACTCAATTGCTTGCCTCTTTCCACGCTTCTACATCTCTTTGAGACGTATGGCTTGTAGATCCAAAATGGGATGAAGTTTGCTGGCATACTTCTTGTTGTCTTAAAAAATTATAACCATTCAACCCATTTGGCTCCCTAGTAATGCTAGTACCCCATAGTCTCCTTCGTATTGCACCACAACATCATGTTCGTTTGTGTCCTGTGTAAGCAATTGCCAAAGAAATCCATCCCCACGTTCTATACCTCCTGTAAAATCAAATATGCTCAGACAAAGTTGTAAAACTACATCTCTTACGATTTCAAAATGTCACATTGTACCTTGCAATGGCATGACATCTTCTTGTTTTGTCAAGTCATCCTCTTCTATCGGATCAAATCAGGTGTCTTCTTGTGGCAACTCTATGGTTTGGGTTAGCAATGGATGCTCTTTCCTCATTATAGAGACTAGCAATGAGCGCACAATCTTAGTCTGCTTCTTATAGATTGTGTGGTCCTCATGCCATCCAACAACACTCGAGATATCACGAACCATGGCATAATCATTAGCCTGAGACTCAACCACAAACAAGCCTTCTTCGTCGACCGTTCCATGTGTGAGTCAACAAGCCAACCATCTGAATTGGCATACATCCATCTCGTTCCACTCAGGGACCTCAATTTTTGAAAGTCCATGCATAGGAGTATTGGTAGGCACAGAAAAATGTTACCATATACATGTGGTTGTGATGTGTGTGAACACACTTGGGGCATTTTTTCCCTCACTAGGAGGTTTTTCCCCCCGCGCATTGTATATACGCCCATCATTCTAGGGCTATCCATCTTTCCATTGCACACTAAGTAATACACTCTCTGTTGTGTGCCTTGAGCTTCCTTTGTCTTCTCTAAGTTGTGTGTGTTTTCTTGCAGCCATAATTCCAACAATTGGTATCAGAGCAGGTTGCGTCCTCCGGGGCTTAGTCGCCAGCAGCTCCAGCACACACCTGGTCACTTTCTTCGATTTCAGTGAGCTTTGGTGAGCGTTGTAGGTCGACAAAATTTTTGAGGGAACTTGTAGAGCTAATTCTGCTCAGATTTTTGATTTGGGCTCATTTCGGCCTCCGTTTCCACTACAAGCAGTACTGCACATGCTATTTTGTCATTTTGTGCAAATTCTTTCTCTACATAACAGGTCCCTTACAGTCTTCTGTGGTTTGTGCTATATAGTAGTGTTGTTTCCACTTTGTTTATCCTCTTTTCAGGCAGTTTTCATATCAAGTGCATCATTTACCATAACTGACAACAAGACAGATGAGTTCAAGATGTTTGGTGCTAAGGACAGATTGGATGGGGACAATTACCCTATGTGGGCTTACATGATGCAACATGTTCTTGTGTCAAAGGGCGTCTAGAATATTGTGCAGGGCATTGATGTACGTCCTGATTTTGAGGATGTAGGTGATGTTGAGGATGTTGCAGGTCTTGCTACTGTTAGAGTTGTTTTTCCTACATCAAAACAAGCTCATTGGGATGTAAAGGATGCGCAGGCTCATGCATTGATTGCATTATCTATGAAGTGCATCATTACTCCTCACTTTCATTTAAGGAAATCTGCAAAATAGGCTTGGGATATTCTGGCTGATCTTTATGCAAGCCGCAATAGGCAAACATTGCATTGCTGTGTAACGAGCGGGAGTCAGAGATTATGCATGAGGAAGATGATATGGACACTTTCCTTGCCGGTGTCAAGGATATCAATGAGCAACTTATTTCTGTAGGTGAAGTCATTTCAGATAGTTCCCTTGTGCTGACTGTTCTTGATGCCTTACCAGACTCTTACTAGACTTTTGCTAGTACTTGGAGACTCATGACCCAAGGAAATCCTGAAGTTGTCAAGTTTGATGCATTGCGCAAATTGCTATTGCAAGAGACTTTCCAGAAAAAACAGGACTAGGTAGCATGCAATTGAACATGCTTTTATTGTTGCTCAAAGAAAGGGTGGTAACAACAATGCAACCACTTCTTATAGTTCTTCTGCAAGTGGGAAATCACTTGTTCCTAATGCTTGTGCTGGTAGCAATTTGTCTGGAAATTCTAGTGATAAGGGCAAAAAGAAGATGCATTGACATTATTGTAAAGCTAATAATCACTTGATCAAGCAGTGTCCCAAGTTGAAGGCCAAAGAGGCTAAGAAGAAAGAGGGTGTTTCCATTGCAAATGCTGGTTTCACTACAAATGTAGCTATTGTTGAGTCTTCTGTGAAAGGAGACTGTGATGCTGATGTTGATGCAGAATGGGCTTTCAGTGCAGAGTGTACCTATAATCCTACTGTCCATGATGCATACATGTTACTTGCTGTAGATTCACATGTGTGGTATTTTGACAGTGGTGCTATGAAGCACATTACCTCACATCATGATTTGTTCACCTCTCTTGAGTCTGTCCCTCATGGGAATTCAATAACCTGTGCCAACAATGCCTCTTATCTGGTTCAAGGAGTTGGAAAGATCGTGCTTAATGCTGCAAATGGCAGTTCTTTTACACTTGTTGATGCACTTTATGTACCTGGGATCAAGAAGAATATTTTGTTTGTATTTGCACTTGCTAGACTTGGTATTGTAGTCAAATTTGTGGATGACGGATGTAGAGTATATGATCTCAGCTTCGATGATGAAATTGTTGCATCTGGCATTTTATGCCATGTCCTGTATAAGCTCACTTTGTATGACAAGTGTGGGCAAAATTCTGAAAATGCAGTTTTGGATTCAAAGGCTTTTTCAGATGAAAAACTTTGGCATGCACACTTTGGTCATCCGAATTTTGCCAGTTTATTGCGTTTGTAGAAATCTTATATGGTTGCTTCTTTGCCGCCTCTTGAAGAACCTGTCAAACACCTTTGTGAAGGCTGTATTTTGGATAAGATGCAGTGTTCTAAGTTTCCAAAGGATGGTTCAATTAGGGCCACATGCAGGTTGCAGCTTTTGCATAGTGATGTTTGTGGGCCATGCAAACTCCGTCCTTGGGCAATTACCTTTACTTTGTGACTTTCATTGATGATTACTCTAGGCATGCATGGGTCTTTCCACTTAAATAAAAGTTCAAAGTATTTATGTGCTTCAAACAATTTCTGGCTATGGCTAAAAATGTCTCGAAATGTACTATGGGCACCCTTCGTTTCAATCGAAGGGGGGAGTATATGTCTCATGATTTTAATGCATTTTTGGCTAGTTGTGGGATAAAACACCAATGTAAAGTACCTTATACACCTCAGCAAAATGGTATTGCTGAGAGGAAAAACAGGTCACTTACGGAAATGGCACGATGTATGGTCAAAATTCAAGCTTTGCCGCATTCTTTTTGGCTTGAGGTCATCATGTGTGCCACTTATGTACTAAACAGGTGTACTACGAAAGCTTTGCAGTCTATTACTCCATATGAAGCATGGCATGATAGAAAGCCTTTTATTGAGCACATGCGTGTTTTTGGCTATTTGGAATATGGATACATGCATTTTCTCCACAATATGTGGCTGGCCAATCCTCAATAAGACATTCTTCGTGTCTTTTATCTGTCTTATCTGTACTAAAATGTGCAAACTGCCATTGCTATCTGAAAAATCTTGAAGATCATGTTTGTTAGCATTTTGATACTTCAAAAAAATTAAAATAAAAAAAATCATGCAATTCAAGCTCCACTGTGTCCCATTCGAACATTTATAGCTACTTTTAGGAGAGACCTACCAAACGATGAAACTATTGGCAAGTCCGACACATCCACTATTTCTGTCTCAAGACTTGTAGTGAAAATCATGTCCTTCACAGTCAATCCAAATTTTTTTCTTGCAACAAAATTTGAAAAATAGCAATCATACATCTTGAGCACTCCTGTAAAATACCCCACGAATATTAATTAAAAAATACAGGCCCCACAAACTACTTTTCCTCGGTGCGAGCATGCAGCTGCGAGCCTCTAGGTCCTCTAGTTTGCTCTACATTCATAGCTAAAATTGTTTTGTCTTCAGGCCAAATTCTCACAATCAAATTGAAGATCAAGTTTTTATATGCTAGTGATCAATCGCACACCTAAGATGTAGTAGTTGTCTCTTCTCTTTGTGACACATGTACACTGGACTCTGTAGCTGTTGGCATCACATGGGTTTTTTGAGGTATATGTTAAGTTTCTTGATGATCATGGTCCTCCCTATCTTTCACGGCATCGTTGTGTGCCTTTTCTTCATTTGGATGGAAGTACCCCTTGCTATACTCCAAGAACCACGGCATACTCACGTACACGGTGCACTTGAAGTTACGTGCTAACTGCATGGGGGTGAAAATGCAATCTGCTTTTATCTCATCAAGCAATGCATATTGACCACTAACACTTTTAATGTTAAAGTTGTGCTTATGTAGCCATCTGAAATAATTGAAAATATTATAATTATTCATATAAACCTGTTAGTATAGCAACACAAAATTGAATTGTACATACCTTCATATACACCTTTTCCTTGCGTGTGCCAATGCCTTGCTCACCTCGTCCATTGCTCCTTTCTTCATTAAATTGAGCTCGTAAACAAAGGACTTGCCTCTATGTTGCTGTTTGGCATGTTGGTTTGAACAAGTCAAGGTTCAAACCAACGATCGGTTTTAAATGAAGGCTCCTAATAGAGTTATAGACATTTTCAGCCTCACTTTCAATAGATGACCATAAAACCTTGAATAATAACCATTCTCGGAAGCCAGGCGATTCTCTTGTTTCACAAAACATTCTAAGGTGTAGGGGTTTTCAAACAATCGCTCTTCTTGACCCCACTTTGGCTAGGCGTTCCATTTAATTGTTTGTAAAGTCCTGCAGAACCAAAGTAAAAACCAAACTCCATGATAGTATGTGGACACTATAAACCTATTAACCATTACTAACCTCCACCAGTCATCTCCTAGAGCTGGGTCATCAATGGCCAAAGCGTGTTTCGTCACTCTTCCAGAGGGCCCATCCATTTCAAAAAAGAACTATTTTTTGTACTCTGCTTGGAACTCTGAGGGGAGAATTGACTCCTTTTTGGCCAAAACTTCTTCAGGGAAAGATCATACTTATCCTACAAAACATCAATGTTGCTTATAATCACCACCAGATGCGAGTCCCCCATCCAATAGACATTTGTATTATAGATTCTCCCATCAAGAGAGACTTGGTACAATACAATCTTTGTGTTCCTTGTGACCTAGGTGATGCAATGAAGATGGAAAGCTTCACGTATCATGAGTATAACATAAAATTTGCAAAAGGCATTAACTATCCCAAGGCCTCAAACACCTTCAAAGGTGGAGAGAGCTAGTGGGGAATGAGGGTAGGGAAGAGGAAGAAGAAACATTTCATAGGAGAAAGAAATAGTATCATCACTCTTATTGCTAGCATACATAATAGCATAGTAATGAAGATGGAGAAGATGGCAAGCTTAAGCATTGAAGCATGGCTCTTGGTTGGATTTGCATTCCATAGCCAAGAGTGTTGGTGTAGGCTCTCAACTTCTCTACTAGCTTGGAGAAGGAGATGGACTCTTGCACTTGGCACTTCACACAATAAGAATGTGTGTGAGTGTGTGTGGGAGAGTATACCCCCCAAGCAGCCCCCTTCTTGCTTTGGTCCACCCCCCCTTGTAGCTCATGCTTGAAGCTCATTGGACCCCTCCAGGTCTAGCCAATCACATGCAACAGGCATATCAAGCAACAAGGGTAGCCTTGGGACAAGTGTCCCCCTTCCCCCTTTGAGAGAGAGGACTTGGTAAATGCAAAAACAATTAATTAAATTAAGTAGTTTATCATTGGACCCCTTGGGAGGCCAACCAATAGGCTTTAGGCACACCATGAGGGCAACATGGGTAGGGGCTTGACATGTGTCCTTGCCGCCTCTTGAGGCTTGGGCTTTCCTTGTGTGTGAGTGTGTGTGTTCTCTCTCATCCCCCTAGCTTTAGGGCTTGCCCCCTCTTGAGTAGGGATTGTATTTGAATTTTTGAACACCTTACCCTCAAGCACCTTTGTCAGCAAGCATGACAAAGCACTTCAAGCTTGGGTAGTGTTCCCACAAGCACCTCAAGCTCCCTAGTCGGCAAGCACCTCAAGCACCTTAGTCATCAAGCACAACACGCACCTCAAGCTTGGGCCGGTTTCCCACCTCAAGCTCAACCCTAGCTTACCTAAGGTCAAAGGAATTTTTAACACTAACCTTTGGAGGTCTTCAATGAAGCTAACCCTAGGTCTTTAAGCTCCATTGGCTAGCCTTTCTCTTTTACATACCATCTCTCATTTGGGCCCCTTTACCATTGGCCGCATGTTGAGATAGAAGTGTAAGCACATGTCTATATTCTAACCCTTGTTCCCATATTAAATGATCAGTTTAATATGAGAAAATTGGTTAGATATTAGATTTTATGAAAATGGCTTTACCACCTCGGTAGACTGCCTATGTACCTTGTTTGCGGGCTTCATGTACCTTCTTGAGATCACTTGCTTTGGATTTGAGTTGGTTTGTGGTCAATTCTTTAGTAATCCAAAACATTGTTCCCTTGAGGAGACGAGATTGGCATAGTAGCTTCCTCCGTTCTTCTTTGTCCTTGAAGGTGAGAATAAAATCCTCAGGTGGCACATGTCTGTGTGTGTCATGGATCCAAGAAACGGTTTCAAGCACGATGAATAATATCATTGAGTTTGGTGATTGCCTCTTCGAGAGTGTCCTTGCTTGTGCACCATGGTGCGTGAAGAAGTCCTTCAATCCTGACTTTAAGGCCAAGGGATTCTTGTAGTTTGCATTCTTGTAAAACTGCTTGTATCTTGGTGTTGATCTTCTTGTGTTTTGTTTCATGGGCTTCCTTTACTGGTTTGATGGTGGTCTCGGTAAGGGACGCTTCAACACCTTGGGCTTTTGCGAGAAGGTCTTGGCTCTCTATCTTTGTCTCCTCTAACTTAAGAAATAGTTGCTTGAGTCGCTCATTATCTCCAATAAGTTCTTTAATCTGAGCTTTAAGAGAAGAAATCCTTGCTTCGTGGCGACCTGCGGGATCCTTTTTTGGTGCAACAGCCACTATGAGGAAGCTCTTGCATGGGATTGGGGTGCCAAAGGAAGACATTCTGCTTCCTTTATTACCTTTCCAAATTGAACAGAGTCTAAATGGTCTTGTTGTTGATTTCTCAAACCTTCAAAGTGACTGGAGTTAAACTCATTATATTGGGCTCAAATGTGGAAGGTTGTGACGAAGGAACACAGCTTTGTGGATGGCTTACAACAACAAAAGAGACCAAAAAATAGGCCCGGGTTGAGTTGGGTTCCACTCACGATCGGGTAGTAGTGTGCAAAGGTGGATTTGGATGGCATACTCACAGTCGAGCAGGAGGAGAAGCGTGAGCAAGAATGGGGTGGAGTTGGCGAGCTAGTACATCTGTAGTCGATGGGTTGACAAGTAGAAGCGTGAGCAAGAAGGGGGCCAAGTTGGCAAGCAGAAGCATGAGCAGAGGGGAAGGTTTTCAACTTGAGCATAGGGGCGGGGATGTATGTTAACACCCCCCCACAAGGCTGCCCTTGCCCAGGAGGAGACATGCAGTACACAAATCCTAGGGTTTGGAAATTAATTGATTGGGTACGTGCTCAGAATTAATCGATTGGATTGTAGAATAGACCCACAAACCCGACACTACTTTGAAGTTACTAGAAACTACTAAGTAAAATTGGTTGGGTAACCAACTCAAGACAACAGCATGTGCCATAATTTATTGACGGCATAAATACATCAAATTGCAAGGGTCACATTTGAAAGCAAGAGTCTCCGGAGTTTTCATGAAAGCGTTTCCTTAGATTAGAAAAGTGTGGATGTAAATCCATCACACACACACACACACACACACACACACACAAAAAGAGAGAGAGAGAGAGAGAGAGAGAGAGAGAGAGAGAGAGAGAGAGAGAGAGAGAGAGAGAGAGAGAGAGAGAGAGTGATTGAGGAAGAGAGAGGAGGCGAGAGAGGGAGGCTATGAGAGAAAGTAAGGGAAAATTATTTATAAAGAATATTTTAAGTGATTTATCCTCTCTCCCTCTCTTCATCTTTCTTTCACCCATATCCCTTCACTCACTTCATCAATCCCCGTCTCTCTCCCTCCCTCCCTCCCCCCCTCTCTCTCTCTCTCTCTCTCTCTCTCTCTCTCTCTAATCACCCACTTGAACGAGAGAGAGAGAGAGAGAGAGAGAGAGAGAGAGAGAGAGAGAGAGAGAGAGAGAGAGAGAGAGAGAGAGAGAGAGAGAGAGAGAGAGAGAGAGAGAGGGGTTGAGACACGGATGGGGGAGAGAGGGTGAGTGAAATAGAGAGAGAGACTTGTAGGGAGGAAGTAAGGGAAGGGGAGAGAGAGGGTAAGTGAAATAGAGAGAGAGAGAGAGAGAGAGAGAGAGAGAGAGAGAGAGAGAGAGAGAGAGAAGAGGAGAGAGAGGTTGACACAGAGGGGAGAGAGACATAGATGGATTTGGTTGAAGGGGGAGAAGGAGAAGGGGAGAGAGATAAATAGATAGATAGATAGATAGATTTTATTATCATCCTTGGAGGTCAAATATGACCTATGGGACCAAAGTTACATGTGATGTAGTATATGTGTGGCTGATGAGTGACTCTTGATGCTCCAAAATTGTGGTGATAAAAGTCGCAATGGAGAGCACACATTGTGGTTGGGAGAGGAAGGTCTAAGTCATGGCTAAAAATGTGAGGGAAGCAAGTTCGGATGTGACCAAAAGTTGAGCACTCTAAAGGTGTGTGATACTCAGACTCTCGAACTTGCAATGAGCATAATGCGCATAGTCGATTTGACTCTATTCCATTGCCGCAACACCGTGTCTCACATCGAAGGAGTGGAAGCTAATTCGAATCGCTGCAATAGTGCATAGTATGCATAGCATGCTCTCTTTCCCACTTCCAAACAATGCATAGCACATTCATGCCACTTGTGATTGGACACAACCTCAAGGCCAAGGTACCTAAATCTCTCAACAACTTCAAGTGTCTCATTGTTGTACACAATGCATGGCTTCTCCTTATGGTTGGTTTTCACAAGCATAACCTTTTTTTTTGAATTCATTCACAATCAGCAAGCAAAAGTTCTCAAGGACAACCATAAGCTTTTGTGCATCTTTTAAAGTGTTTGCTAGAAGCACTACATCATCCACATACAACAAAAGCATGATTACTGCATTGCAAATAGTGACCTCTTCAATGTCTTCCCAGTGATTGATACATAGACCAACGAGATTTGGTGACAATGGACATCCTTGTTTAACCCCAATAGTGCTTGCAATTTTTTTTGAAATTCATCTTTTTATGTGCAATTGACACATCACCTTCTCATAGATTCGAGAAACCGCAAGCATAAACTCGCTTAGAACATGGAGTTGTTTCCTCCTTCTCCACAAATCGCTACATGGAATCATATCAAAGGCTTTCTTAAAGTCCACAAAACAACAATAAAATCACTTGTCTTTCAACCGACTTTCCTCCATGAGAACACAAAGAGTGACAAAATGATCAATGGTGCTATGGCGTCGACAAAAAATTGCTTGTCCTTTTGTACGCTTGTCATTCTCTCCAGTCCAATCACTCAATTTCATCTCCATTATACACCCAAACAACTTTTCAATAAGAGACCCAATCATTATAGTCCGGTAGTTGTTTACATTGTTTACATGCCCTCCTTTATGCAAAGGTTTGACCCAATTAGTACTCCAATCGTAAGGCATACCATGTTGAAGTGCAAGGTTGAAAATATCACACATCGACTCATGTGTAGAATCTCCCATCCATTTTATCATCTCTAGCTTGATACCTTGAAGATCTCCCACTTTGCGAGTGGCCAACTTTTCAAGCCCACTGCATACATTCTCAATAGTAAAAAAAAAGGGCATACATAGGACTAGATTTTTTCAGCATTTGGTTGCTCACATAGTTGCCTACAATGTGTGTACATATCCGCAAGACTCAAGCTACCAAAATTCTCAACCGTGTATATACGCCCATCACTCTAGGGCTATCTATCTTTCCATTGCACACTAAGTAAAATACTCTCTATTGTGTGCCTTGAGCTTCCTTCATCTTCTCCAAGCTGTGTGTATTTCTCTGCAACCCTAATTCCAACACAGGTTTATATTACCCTCCATAGTACCAACAGGCATGACCAAAGAGCTTTGAACCACGGTTCCATTGCCATAAAATAACAGGAGTGTTAGGATTTCAAAAACAATGGTCTTCTTCTTATTGACACCCTTGACTTGGATGGTGCTTGCGGATAAAGGTGGAGCTGACACCAAACTCCATAGGATAACAAATTATGTTGAGCTCCTATATCGAATAATGCGTTATATAGTACTCTCCCATAGAGGCTATTTAGTTCAATTGGATATCATAGAGGTGGCTCAGATTCCAATGAATCATCATCAGTGTCTTCAAAAAACTCTTTCGTGAGTCCCAGTTTAGCCTCTCCTTGGCGTCTAAGACGTTGTTGTCTTTCTCGAGCCTCAACTCTTGCTTGGACCTTTTTAAGCTCTTTCCCTATATAATTAAGCCATTCTGTGGTAGATTTATTTTCATTTATGTTAGCACGCATATTTGCTCGATATTGTCACCTCTTATATCTCTTACTCTTCTTGTCTAATTTTTGATTACGGCCGATCTCTGGTGAAGAGTCACTAGATGAATCGCTACTTGTGTCTTCTGTTCCCTTGGATATATTGTCATTTAGGGTACCACTGGGGCTTGAATGGTTTGTCCCCACATTTGTACTAAGATTTACCTCAAATCCTTCGTCCTCAGAGTCAATTTCAATTGATGATTCTAACCCCAAATCGTATGGGCTATAGTCTTGTGAGACGCTACTGGTTCTAATGCCAGTCAAACCTTCATCTTGTAGGTCATCAGAAGCTATATGCATTGCTTCTAGCATATTTAAGGGTACGAGTGGTGGAATTTCATCCCCCTCAGGTGTTACCCAGGTTGTCCCCCTATTTCCCCAAGTGTCTATGGTTGCTACTAATTGGACCCAATCCAAATTGTCTGACTCAATCATCCCAGGTAGTACATCCATATAAGGAGAGTCTTCCCCAACACATTAGTGTCCACTTTACATGTGTAACAATACTGCAATGGGGCCAAGTGAACTGTGGTGTTAGATCTATTATCAATTATAAACCTGTTTCCTAGAGGATGTGCTCGACCAGTTACAAGATCCACTCGAATGACAGAATTTTGGAACTGCAAGTAGACATGGTTTTTAGACCAGTCATGCACCATTTTTTCTTCCCTCATGAAAGGACGTCCTAAGATCATCTCAGATGCCATAGTGTGCTTGGAGGAATCCATAACAATGAAAGTATTCTTATTTTATGTCCAAAGACCATGATCTTGAGATCTTCTAGCATCCCAATAGGTTTAACAATAGACCCATTGGCCATCTTTACTACTATGGTTGTGGTCCCAAGGTGAGGTCTTCCCATAGTTTCCCATCAATTTTTAGTCACAATGCAAACCAACACCACCATCAAGGACCCTTCATAGTTTATCCCTTGGTAGTGGTTGGTATGGTTGCATTGGATTCATCACCCTCAAAGTATTCTCCCAACTTGTTAACAGGTATTTATACAACAGGGTTCTCGTCTACGTTGGGTTGTGGATCTAAGTGTTCCTCCTCTATTGGCATCTCCCTAGCTCCATCCATATGTGAAAATTGTGGTAGCGCGACCTTCAGTTCTCCATTAAGGAAAGCTCAAAGGGGTAAGAATAGCTCAGGGTATCCATATAGTTTGGACATGATGGTGGTTCTAACATCTGAAGCCATGAAATCCATCAATTTGGCAATATTTAATGGCACCTTTTGGGCTTCAGTCCCTTGACGTGGAGAAGATGGGATCTCCATTTCTTTGATAGGGTCAGGTAGTCCCTCTGTAAACATTCTTTCCAACAAGAAGTGAGTACGCCCACTTTCCCATGACTTTAAGTCACTTTCTTCTTGGATGACACTAGGTATGGCTAGGGGTCCATGGACTTTGTGAGGTTTTTGTTGCATAGGAAACAATGTGTTTGTAATCTGGATCTGCCTAGGTGTTGGTTCTAGATCCCTTTGGGTATCTTCTACCAAGCACCTTAATTGCTTGACTTGCTCGATCTCCTCTGTAGGGTTTGGATAAGTTCCCATCTTCTTCTTGGATCCTAGCCATTGTGGCTCATGAAGATCTTCCTTGTTGGTTTCTTTCTTAGTGGTCATTTTGGTCTCCATGGTTTTACTTGAATCAGAATCCTCTTCAGTGTTGTTCATATATACGGGGTCGTCACCAATCCCTATGTTGGTCTTTGAACTGGGGTCTGACTTCGCTGCTTTTTGCGATCTCTTTTTTTGTATCTTCTTCTTCTTCTTCTGAGATTGGGCAATTGATGCCGTGTCTCTTTCTTCAAGAATATATATATTTTTTTGGAGCATCGATCGTGTGAGTATGTTTACTGGTACCATAGGTGATGATCTATGCCACATCAATTACACATGAGTATCAGCATTGTAGATGTGCTCGCTTGATTGGTTTGCATTAGTGTGGCGTTGTTTGTAGCCTAATAGGACACTTGGCCACACGATATGAACCTCCACACTCATAGCATTGAAGAGGTGGTCTCTTGGCAGTGTAAGTGATGTTTTGGCATCTTTCAACAAGAGTAGCTACTTGATAGATAGGTTTGACTTGTCCCTAATAGTCCTCCATGTAGTATTGTGAACTTTATTCAAGCACATCAATCCCATAGGCAATATTAGACTCTATACCTTCCTCACAGCCTTCCAAACAAGCAATAGATGACTCACAACCCACTTGATTCAAAGAAGTGATTCTCGGATGTGGTGGTTGCGGTCCTAGCAGTGGAGGTGGTAAGGGTGTTGTTTGAAAAACATTTTGGGCCCTAGAGACCATGTGTTGTGATATTTTTTCAAGAGGTGGGGCCGGCATCAATGCAGGCACTCGAGGTCTGTCTGTCCATGCTAAGGTTGGTCTATTGGCCATCGCATGCTTAAATACTATGCAATCCTTAGCTTGATAACCATACCTCCCACATGCATTGCAATTCCCATTGAATTTTACTCTAAAAGTAGGGTATTCACTGATACTATGCGGACCATAGCATACTGAGCACCATTGTTGCTCCCTTCTTGGATACATATGATTGTTTTGCAGAGCGCGATTGTCTCTAAGAATCTCTTGAATGGCCTTGGTGAGATCTTCTAAAGTCATCTCATATATATTTGGCTTCTTAGCAATAGGCTTTAGGGTCATTGACTGATGCCCCAATGCTTGCGAGCTAGTAGATTTAGGCTCAACAGACACTCTTTCTCCTTGAATCATTAAATTATCCTCCAGTTGGATCGCATTGGTGGTGACTGTTTCCCAAGTGGTGATACCTCTAATGTCTAGGCCATTGTAGATATCCTCATGTCGTAATCCCCTAATGAATCTATCAAGCAATTGATTATTATTGAAGCGCTCATTTGGATTACAAAACAAGAATTCAAAAGCTTCAAGCGACTAATAAAGTCTCTCACCAACTCTCCTTTCTCTTGTTGGGCTTAAGGTTAGGCTTAAAGCATTACTCTTATGCAGGTCATTGTGTTCTCTAGAGAATTGTTTATTTGTTCAAACACTTTGATATAACTTCTCACATCCCCGTCTCCACTAAATTTTTGTGTGAGCTTGGCTATTTGTACTGCCTTACTTCTAGGCTCTCTATGAGGTGTGTTACGCATATTCTCAACAATAGGTTGACCGATGGTTTGAGCAAATGCTGACAAATCTCCTAAATAATCAAGTATAGTGGCCGCAAATGCAGGCGCTCCTGGAACTACATGTGGGATGGGAGTTGTGTAGTCCCTACTCCTCCCATTGTTTCAACTACCTATGCTCCACAACCACAACACCCAAGTTCTTATTTCCATGGGACTATAATGGCTAGCATTAGCATGTCACATCCGATGTCTGCTATGCCTAGGGCCACACATATGAACTATGGGCCACCACATGGCACAACATCGTATCCAACGTGGAACCCACGGGCTTCCTATGCACCAAGACCAATGCCAATACCTACTCCACATGTAGTCTCTGGAGCGCCTTCACCCATGATGCCTGCTCACTTACGTGACTTGGCAACATTTTCTCAAGCTATTGGTCGATCTATTGCTGAGAATATGTGTAACACGCCTGATAGAGAGCCTAGAAGTAAGGCAGTACAAATAGCTAAGCTCACACAAAAATTTAGTCGAGACGGGGATGTGGGAAAGTATATCGACGTGTTTGAACAAATATACGATTCTCTAGGAGAACAGAATGACCTGCATAAGACTAATGCTTTAAGCCTAACCTTAAGTGGAAAGGCTGGGGATTGGTATAGTATCCTAAGGGTGCAAGAAAAAACGATTTACCCTACTCTTAGGAGACTGTTCTTGAAAGAATACATACGAGAGGGAGCGCTTTGGGGTGTAGCCTCTCAGCTCCAAAAAGCCCAACGAGAGGAAGGAGAGTCAATGAGAGACTTTATTAGTCACTTGAAGCATTTGAATTCTCGTTGTAATCCAAATGAGCACTTCAACAATAACCAATTGCTTGATAGATTCATTAGGGGATTACGACATGAGGATATCTACAATGGCCTAGTCATTAGAGGTATCACCACTTGGGAAGCAGTCACCACCAATGCGATCCAATTAGAGGATAATTTAATGATTCAAGGAGAAAGAGTGTCTGTTGAGCCTAAATCTATTAGCTCGCAAGCATCAGGGCATCAGCCAATGACCCTAAAGCCTATTGCTAAGGAGCCAAAGATATATGAGATGACTTTAGGAGATCTCACCAAGGCTATTCAAGAGAGTCTTAGAGATAATCGTGCTCCACAAAACAATCATATGTATCCAAGAAGGGAGCAACAATGGTGCTCAGTATGATATGGACCGCATAGTACCAATGAATGCCCTACTTTTAAAGTAAAAATTCAATGGGAATTGCAATGCCTGTGGAAGGCATCGTCATCAAGCTAAGGATTGCATAGTATTTAAGCGCGCAATGGCCAATAGACCAACCTTAGCATGGACAGACACACCTCGAGTGCCTGCATTGATGTCGGCCCCACCTCTTGAACAAACAACACAACACATGGTCCCTAGGACCCAAAATGTTGTTCAAACAACACCTTTACCACCTCTAGTGCTAGGACCGCAACCGCCACATCCGAGAATCACTTCAGTGAATCAAGTGAATTGTGAGTCATCTATTGCTTGTTTGGAAGGCTGTGAGGAAGATATAGATCCTAATATTGCCTATGGGATGGATGTGCTTGAAGAAAGTCCACAATACTACATGGAGGACTATTGGGGACAAGTCAAACCTGTATATCAAGTAGCTGGTCTTGTGGCAAGAGGCCAAATATCAATTACACTGCTAAGAGACCACCTCTTCAATGCTATGAGTGTGGAGGTCCACATCGTGTAGCCGAGTGTCCTATTAGGCTACAAAAGAACGCCACACTAATGCAAACCAATCAAGCGAGCACGTCTACAATACCGATACTCATGTGTAATCGATGTGGCATAGATCATTTGATTGCCCAATGTCCAAATAATCCAAATGCACCGAAGATCATGCCATTAAACTTGATTGAAGTTACCGAGGAGCCATCACAAAGTACACCTGTGGTACCAGTAAACGTACTCACACGATCGATGCTCCAAAAACAAAATTATATTCTTGAGGAAAGAGACACGGCATCAATTGCCCAATCTTAGAAAAATAAGAAAACACGAAGAAAGAGATCGCAAAAAGCAGCGAAGTCAGACCCCAGTTCAAAGACCAACATAGGGACTGGTGACGACCCCGTATATATGAATGACACTAAAGAGGATTCTGATTCAGGTGAAACCATGGAGACCAAAACGACCACTAAGATAGAAACCAACAAGGAAGATCTTCATGAGCCACAATGCCCAGGATCCAAGAAGAAGATAGGAACTTATCCAAACCCTACAGAGGAGATTGAGCGAGTCAAGCAATTAAGGAGTTTGGTAGAAGATACCCAAAGGGATCTAGAACCAGCACCTAGGCAGATCCAGATTATAGACACCGTGTTCCCTACGCAAGAACAACCTCACCAAGTCCATAGACCCTTAGCCATACCTAGTGTCATCCAAGCAGAAAGTGACTTAAAGTCATGGGAAAGTGGGCGTACTCACTTCTTGATGGAAAGAATGTTTACAGAGGGACTACCTGATCCTATCGAAGAAATGGAGATCCCATCTTTCCCACGTCAAGGGACTGAAGTTCAAAAGGTGCCGTTAAACATTGCCAAATTGATGGATTTCATGTCTTTAGAAGTTAGAACCACCATCATGTCCAAACTATATAAAGACCCTCAGGTAGTCTCAGCTCTTCGAGCCTTCCTCAATGGAGAACTGAAGTTTGGGCTACCACAATTTGCACAGATGGATGGAGATGGGGAGATGCCAATAGAGGAGGAACACTTAGATCCACAACCCAACGTAGATGAGAACCTTGATATAGAAATACCTGTTAACAAGTTGGGACAATACTTTGAGGGTGATGAATTCAATGCGACCATACCAATCACTACTAAGGGATTAACTGTGAAGGGAATCCTTGATGGTGGCGCTGGGGTTAGCATTGTGACTAAAAATTGTTGGGAAACTATGGGAAGACCTCAGCTTGCGACCACAACTATAGTAGTGAAGATGGCCAATGGGTCTATTGTTAAACCCATTGGGATGCTAGAAGATCTCAAGATCAAGGTCTTTGGACATAAAATAAGAATTACCTTCATTGTTGTGGAACTCTCCAAACACACTATGGCATCGGAGATGATCTTAGGACGTCCTTTCATGAGGGAAGCAAAAATGGTACATGACTGGTCTAAAAACCCCCATGTCTACTTGCAGTTCCAAGAGTCTGTCATTCGAGTGGATCTTGTGACTGGTCGAGCACATCCTCTAGGAAACAAGTTTATAATTGATCATAGATCTGACACAACAGTTCACTCGGCCCCATTGCAGTATTGTTACACGTGTAAAGCGGACACCGATGTTGGGGAAGATTCTCCTTATATGGATGTACTACCTGGCATGACTGAGTCGGACAATGTGGATTGGGTCCACCTAGCAGCAACCATATACACTTGGGGAAATAGGGGGATGACCTGGGTAACACCTGAGGGGGATGAAATGCCTGTACCCTTAAATATGTTTCAAGTAATGCATATAGCTTTTGACAAGACTCATCCCCATATAACAAAGAAAACAGACAAGTGGGTCCCTAAAGCTTCTTTAGCGACCATAGCTAGTGCTAAAAAACAAAAGCCTTGTAAGAAACGTCCCACTCGCTCCAAGAAATGTAAGGAAACATGGCGTTGGATTCCTAAACAACTATTGGAAGTCCAAGGCTACTATCAAGGAAATGATCAAATATGGGTGCCAAAATGTAGATTGTGTTCTTACCTGTCACCTGACCCATGTGAGCCCAATCCTGTAGCTCCAAAATGAATTGACGATCGTGGAAAGAAAAAAATCACAGAATGCTACACACCAGCTCCAGAGCTAGTTTGGGTACCAAAGAAAGAACGATTTGTTCCACCTAGCTCAGGAAGGGGGGAGTCCCATGAAGCTTCTAGCTCCTCATGTAATGCATCCATAGAGGTAAAAGATTCTCCATAGCCTCCACCTACAATAGTGGACCTCCATAAAGCTACAAAGGAATCCACACCTCCTAGTGTTCAAGAATCACCTGATGAACCACTTCAAGTTCGATTCTGGGAGAGTACCTTACCACCCTTGCAACTCGACGAGGCACCTAAGGTAATAGAAACCTACTGGAAAAAATCCTCACCTATTACCAACTGAAACATTGGTTTCAAAGGGTGACGAGCATATTTCAAACAGTATGATCTACCCAAGGAAGGGGGGATTGTTTGCTAACATCCATCATTTACTTGCTTCCCTCTCAACCTTCCTCCCTGACCTCTCAATCTCCAATCTTAGGGAATGTATATATAAAGCCTTATACTCACAAAAAACAAAAATAATAAAGAGCAAGAGCAATTAGCAAACGAGTATGCATAATAAAAGTCAAAACATTGACCCAGACCTACATATTCACATCCGGTACACTGAAACAGAAACCTATGTCATAAAACACCTTGATACTCATCACTCGAGTGATGGAGGGTAGGTAGGATTAGTACGATAGGAGTGTTTCTGTTTTAGAGTTGAGTGATTAGCAAAGTTCTTTCTTCCCACTGATGTGCCTCCTAGAGGTATTCTTTGTGTTTCCTAATGTGTACAGGAACGTGTTGCTGTTGTTAGGATTTGGACCTTCATGGAATCTTTCTCTTGTTCACACTTCAAATCAAGCACGACCATCAACACAAACAGGTGTTTCTTGTCCATTAACATGGCCCCTTATCTTTTTTGCATCTATGTTTTTCTGCTTTAATTGTGATTGGTAGCATAATATCCAGCACATTTGCTTAGTATCAAACATTAAATTCGATGTAATTTTGTGTCATAATCACTTGTCTAGGTTTAAAAATCAAGCAGTCCAACTAAACTAGTTTAACCAAGTTAAGTGTTAGAGATCTTCTCTTAATACCATGGGGAATGCCTTCCTAGTAATCAATGGTTACTTAGGTTCTTAATCCTATTTAGGCAGCATTGTGTGAAATGTACTAGGGCTTTCTAGTGGGCTTAGTCCCTATTGACCTTTAGCTTAAGTATTATAAATGGAGTTTACTAGTGTGATGAGCCTGGGGAGGGTAATAGTGTTATATGACCCCCCAAAGTTACAAAATTAAAATGCTGAAAACGAACAAACAAAAAAATCAAAGTGCCACAATGTAAAATCTTAAGCTGGAAGAGAAATCTCAGCTTGATTTGGTACTTCACTCACATGTATCGCCTATGGTACTAGAGCCCTAGAGGTTCCCAGTGTGGGCGATTTTCCTTGAAAAGCAAAAAACCCAAGGCATACAAAATAAGCACACATATCAAAATGGAATCACTGTGAAAAGACTTTGGGGGGTCAAAGAAAAAGTAATCAGTCAGGCGATGATTTTGTGAGAAATTCCTTTTATCGTAGCTTAACTACAAGGTCTTCTAGGTATAGCCTCTAGTCAGCCCTCGAACATAAAATACTTGGCTCTCGCGATTAAACAACTTAATTGACCAGAGAAAATTGAGAAGCTTACCCATGGTATTAATAGTCGATCTTTAGTGCCTTTCGACCGTTAAATTAGCGACCCCATACTTGTTTAATTTTTTACCTTTACAACTGTTTATGCGTTACATTATATTGCAATTTAATGTTTATTGCTGACAAATGGTTTAAAATTTTGTTACCAATCAAATTGTTTTCCCACAATTGCATATGATTTTTTATTGTATATGAGAATGCAATTACTGTGCCAATGTTGTTTGATTTTGTAGTGACTGAAGAAGGCTAAGGACATTCATCTCAAATGCTCTTCCACCTCGACGAACAAGCTTCAACTCAATAGCTTTCGAGGATGGAATCTAGATCAGAAAGGGGGGCATGTTAACCCTCACGGCTCACGGACACCCTATCACCTACGACGGACGTTGTAACCTACGATGGATGTTGTATTATTTACTTAGTAGAGTCAGGTACCGGGCTTGTCGGTCCAATAGGAAAAGGGTAAGAGTGATCGCCGATGAGAGGCGCACTCTAACTGGAACATTCAAGGGATTAGTTGGCTAAGCATGGGCACCCAAGTGTGAATGGGGAGAGCTCATATAAAAGTCAACTAAACCTAAAAATCACTCATTCTCTCATTTGTGCAATTGAAGAGTGCTCTTGCTCCATCTCCATCTTCTTCTTCTTCACCTCTTTGTGCATGTGTGTGTGTATGCGAGAGAGAGAGAGAGAGAGAGAGAGAGAGAGAGAGAGAGAGAGAGAGAGAGAGAGAGAGAGTGCGATTGAGAATTGCAATGGCGGCACGTCGGTTGAGTGCGGCGCGGTGGCGGCTCCTTCTTCTTCCTGGCAAGGAATCCTCCACGATAGGAAGCGTAGAGCGGTGAGTGACACACCATCGCCATCTTTGAGCTTACTAGTTTAGTCTTGTTGTGTGCTTGGAGCCATTTGTGGCTCGCACACAGTGTATCAGCAAGTTCCTTGCATGGACGCGTGCGACATACGCGCACATTTATCTCTCTTTTTGAAGTATTGTTCATGCCTATCTAACTAGGTGTTATGCTTTTTTTGCTCTCTCCATCCAAGCACTCTTGCTATGCTCATTTGGAATCTATTCTAATGAAATGCTCACTATGTCTATGTTATTTTCCACTACACACAAGTTACTAGACCATTAAAAGTTACATTGGTACCAGAGCACAAGGTTTCGCTTTTCTTGCTCAAGAAGGGAGGTCTTCAAGCTAAATATAAATTGTTGGTATTATTAATTGCAATTGAGTAAGTAGAATAGGGATTTTTCAGCCTTGCAGTGCGCCTGCTTCGTGTAGATAACGGGGCATCACCATCGAGAGCTATGGTCTTAATAGTGGATTCCTACGGGGCTTGCCTACGGTTTAACCACTATTGAGCTATTAGAAGCTTGACAGGAGCCGGTACTATTCTGGTGTTGAAAGACCCGCTCTTCTATTCCTTGCAATTAATGATATTCAAGCCATGGGTACAAGAGCTTGAGTGCTTTTCTAAAGGGGTTAAGAGGAGTAGCAACTAGGGCTTGAAGTGCCAAAGTACACCTTAAAAAAATTTACACCTAAAAGTTCTTAGAATGGCTGACAATAGTAAAGAGAGTGAAATTAATGTTGATATCTTTGATTTTGCTAATGAACAGGCTACTAATGATGCCCCTATACTTGTTAACTACCTTGTTTCTAGGCTTTAACAAGCCATGGGCAATCCATCCCTCCAAAGTGAAGTGCAACGGTAGCTACGTACTCATGGGATTCTCCAAACTACCCACCAAGAAGAGAGAGTACCTAGGAAACCTCCTTGTGAGACTTCCAAAAGAGGCCTTTCTCCGATAAGGGAAGAAGAAGAGGATCCGTACGAAGGGCTCAAAAATCTACTACTTGACGATGCAGAGTTCTCCTTCCCAAAGGAAAACTCAAGTTTCAATGGTAGAGCCTCCACAGAAAGAACGAGAAAGAAGTCTCCTGCCACCTCGGTGGAGATGGCTCCACAAAGACGGCGGGCAAAACGCTCTCCAACACCCCCTAAACGGAGAAGAACATCGCACACTTCTCCACACCATAATTCAAAGAGGGACGAAAGAAAACAAGAGAAGAAAAAGGTGAGAAAGAGGTCACCCTCTTCTCCATTGTCTTCATCCTCTTCCTCTTATGAAGAAAGTGATGGTGCAAACAAGGAGGAACAAGGGAAGAAAAAGGCGAGAAAGAGGTCACCCTCTTCTCCATCCTCCTCAAATTCTTCATCTTCTGAAGAAAGCAATGATGCAACTTTTGAACCACCAAAAAGAAGAGGCCATAGGAAATCCTATGCCGCGTGGAAGAAGTTGTCCAAGCCCAAGAAGCTCAAAGAGGGAGGAAAGAACATCTCTTTCCTTACCTACGATGGCACCTTTGGTGCTACGCACAAAGTCTTGGCCTTCATCCAACAATTCGATGTGGCATTTGGAGATGAGGTCTTCACGGAGTCCTCTAAGCTACGCCATGTAGATATGCATTTTCAAAAGTCCACCAGACAATGATGGTCTAGCCTATGGGCAAACGGTGAAGCTCCACGAACATGGAAAGCTTTAAGAGCTTCTATCATGAAGCAGTTTTTGGCTATCAATGCCAAAGACAAAGTACTCACCGAATGGCAAAGTTTGAAGCTCTCTCCCTATGAATCTATTCACAAATATGTAGACAAGTTTTGGGACTTACATCTCAAAGCCATTGTCTTCAAAAAGATAATTTTTGGAGAGAAAAAACAACAATTTTGTGCGGGTCTAACTAAAGATATAGCGGAGTATGTCAAATCCCAAAGGCCACGCACCATATCTGCGGTCATACACCGTACCATGGTGGCTTCACGAATCAATTTCCAACAAGGGACTAAGAGAAATCTTAAGCCCATGAAGAACACGGAACGTAATAATGAGCCCAAGGGGAAGGACAATGTCCAAAAGTCTCCTAAAGGCAATGCCAACAACAACAAACCTAAGGAGAAGGGAGTTTGTAAAGGAAAAAAATAAACTCTCTCCATAGATCTTGAGCGTTATCATAAATATAACCGTTGTTTCAAGTGCAAGGAAAAGGGCATGCCTATCGTGCTTGTCCCCAAAATGAGCCTCCTAGAGCTACCTTGGTTGAAATCCAAGAAGAGGATGCTCACCACCACAAAGGATCTCCTCTATGCCATGCTTGGGGAAAGGTAAGATAACATGATGCTTTTATTCTCTTTGACCTTGGTTCTACTCACAATTTCATATCCACAGAGTTGGCCACCAAGCTAGGCATCCAAGCCTATGAGATGGGAGATGTCCTACCCGCCGATGGTGCAGTTAAGGGGCAAGAAGCCTCAGTCACTCCCTTAATTGGGAAATTGAGGCTCCATGTCCAAAGCTATGTGGACAAGGAGGACTTCTTCATCTCTCCTCTCAAGCACGAGGATGTAATCCTAGGGGCACCATGGTATGATCGCATGACTGCCAATGTTAAATTCCCTGAAAAGAAAATCTACTTTAGATTCAGGGAAAAAGATATGTTCATAGATGCTAAAGAGTTGGGTAACACCATACCCATTGTACATACACAAGCTTTCAATAAGTCAATAAAGAGCTCTATTTTCGTGTACATGATTTTTGTTAAAGATTCTCAAAATGAACCTAATACTTTAGCAAAAGAAACTATAAACAATCACAAGGAATTAGAGTTATTCAAGGGATTTCAAGATGTTTTTATTGACGACATCCCTTGTGAACTACCTCCTAAACGAGGCAATGATGACCATGCAATTGAACTTCTTCCAGGAAGTTCACCGCCTAATAAACCTCCTTATAGAGTTTCTCAAGCTCAACCAGAGGAGATTATGTGGCAAGTGCATGAGTTAGTTGAGAAGGGCATGAATCAGGCCTAGCTCATCTCCATTTTGTTCACCCGTGTTATTAGTGCAAAAGAAAGAAGTCACATATTGTATGTGTGTTGACTATAGAGCACTAAATAGGATCACTGTCAAGAATGGGTTTCCCATTCCACGGGTAGAAGACCTATTTGATAAGCTGCAAGGGTCGGCCTACTTCAATAGGATTGACCTAAAAAGTGGCTACCATCAAATAAGGATAGTTGATCAAGACATTGTAAAGACCGCATTTTGCACTAGGTTTGGTCTTTACGAATACATTGTCATGCCTTTTGGCTTGACCAATGCACCAGCTACCTTCAACTGCTTGATGGAGAAGCTATTTAGGCCTCACCAACCTTTACTAGAGTGTGCTTTGATGATATAATCATCTACTCTAATTCACTAGACGAACAAAAGAAACACCTCGAGGTAATATTTCAAGTCTTATGAGAGAATAAACTTTATATTAATCGAAAGAAAAGTGAGCTTTTCTTACAAGAGATTCAGTATTTAGGTCACATTATCTCTCAAGATGGCATCCAAATGGATCCATTAAAGTTAGAGGTAATAAAAGGATTGCCTAATCCAAGGAATCTACATGAACTAAGAAGCTTTATAGGTATGTGTGCATACTATAGACGCTTCATATAAAAGTTCTCACAAATTGTGGGACCATTACATGACCCTAACAAAGAAAAACGTTAGGTATACATGGTCTGCCAAGGAGAACAATGCTTTCGAAAAGCTTAAAGAAAATCTTATCTCTCAACATGTGCTTACACTACCGGATCTCTCAAAGCCATTTGAGGTCCAATGTGACGCTTGTGGCCCATTGCCTTGGAGCTGTTTTTCTCCAAGAAGGGCACGCCATAGGCTATGAAAGTCAAAGGCTTGACCCTGTTGAGCAAGCTCTAGCTATATATGAAAAGGAACTCCTCGCAGTTTTGCATGCCTTAGAATCGTGGAAGCACTATTTATTGGGGACTCCTTTCATTCTGCGGACGGATCACCAAAGCCTTAAGTACTTCATGATGCAAAACAAGATCTCCGATAAACAAATGAGGTGGGAAAATTTCCTTTCACAATTTCATTTTCATATTGCTCACATTGCTGGCAAGCATAAACAAGTAGCTGATGCACTCTCAACACGGCCGAGAGTGAATGCGGTTTCCATAGAAACTCACAATGATCTATCCTCTATGATAGATGAGTACGCTATTGATTCTGATTTTAGAGATGTGATTTCAGCCCTTGCATTAGAGAAGAAAGAGAAACCATTTACTTTACAATATGGTTATCTTCTCTATGGCAACAGACTATGCGTTACTAACTCACTACGTGAGAAAGTAATGTATAAATCTCATGCTCCTCCTTATGCGGGGCATAGAGGGATTCAGTCTACCCTAAAAGGGATAGAAACATATTTCTATCGGCGTGCCATGCAAGCAAACATACAAGAGTATGTTTCTAAATGTGTGGTATGACAAAAGATGAAGTTTGATAGAGGGAAGCAACCTGGATTGCTTCAACCTTTGCCAATCCCTGATTCACCATGGGAGAGCATATCCATGGATTTTATCTTTGGATTGCCTAAGTCTATCCATGGGAATATGGGAACATGGACGATAGGAGATGTCATAAAATCTAATATCTAACCAACCCAAATGATTTTCTCATATTAAATTGATCACTTAACGTGGGAGAATAAACGGGAACAAGTGTTAAGATATAGATATGTGCTTATAGATCTATCTCAACACGGGGCCAATGGTAAAGGGGCCCAAATGAGAGATGGTCTAGCAAAGAGCAAGGCTAACCAATGGAGCATAAGACCTTAGGGTTAGCTTCATTGAAGACCTCCAATAATGTGTGTAAAAGTCCTTTGACCTTAGGTAAGCTAGGGTTGAGCTTGAGGCGGGAACCCGGCCCAAGCTCGAGGTGCTTGTCGTGCTTGAGGTGATTGTCATGCTTGAGGTGCTTGCTTAAGGTGCTTGAGGTGCTTGATCTGCTACATGCTTGAGGTGCTTGACTTGATACTTGATTAAGGTGCTCGAGGTGCTTTGACATGCTTGCCTGAGATGCTTGTGGGAATACACCCTAGTCCAAGTGCTTAGTCATGCTTGATGACTAAGGTGCTTGAGCACCAAAAGTCAAAAGATCCCTACAAGAGGGGGGGCGAGCCCTTTTCCTAGGGGCTAGAGAGAGAACACACACTCACACACACAAGGAAGGCCCAAGCTTGAAGAGGCAACAAGGACACATGTCAAGCCCCTACCTATGTTACCTTCATGAGATGCCTGAAACCTATTGGTTGGCCACCCAAGGGGTCCAATAGTAATTTAGGATATTTAATTAATTGATTTAGCATTTATCTAGCCCTCTCTCTCTCAAAGGGGAAAGGGGGACACTTGTCTCAAGGCTACCCCTACTGCTTGTAATGCCTCCTGCTCATGATTGGCTAGGGCTGGAGGGGTCCAATGAGCTTCAAGCATGAGCTACAAGGGGGGGTCGACCCAAGCAAGCTAGGGGGTTGCTTGGGGGGTATACTCACCCACACACACTCACAAACACTCTCATTGTGTGCTATGCAAAGTGCAAGAGCTCCCTCTCCAAGCAAGTAGAGGTTGAGAGCCTACACCAACACTCTTGGCTATGGAGTGCAAATCCAACCAAGAGCCATGCTTCAATGCTTAAGCTTGCCATCTCCTTCTTCTTCATTACTATGCTATTATGTATGCTAGCAACAAGAGTATGATAAGTGAGGAACTAATTCTTTCTCCTACGAAATGTTTCTTCTTCCTCTTCCCTACCCTCATTCCCTGCTAGCTCTCTCCACCTTCGAAGGTGTTTGAGGTCTTGGGACTGAGGCCTGGGATAGTTAAAGCTTTCTTCAAGTTTATGTTATGTTTGTGATGCATGAAGCTTTCCATCTTCATTGCATCACCTAGGTCACAAGGAACACAAAGACTGTATTGTAACAAGTCTCTCTTAATGGGAGAAATCATAATACAAATGCCTATTGGAGGGGGGACCCGCTCCACATAAATCCGGTCCTCAACTGTTGTCATGTTCTCTAAATTCTCTCTCTTGCAAAAATATTGTTCATGCCAAGTTAACTAATTGCTAAGATTATGTTGCTATCTTCAAATATGTTCACCCGTTATGCTCACAAAGTTATTTCTCAAAAGTACTCTCATTAATTTCCGCTACTCTCAAGTTAAATAGGCCAATTCCATTACAGGAGACATATTAAGCAAACAAGCTCATTTTATACCTGTCAAAAAGACTATCAAAGCCCATCAAATGACAACCCTTTTCATATCACAAATCCTCAAGTCCCTAAATTCTGGAAGGGTCTCTTTGAGAATTTAGGGACAAGGCTAAACTTCTCTTCGGCCTATCACCCGCAAACAGATGGCCAAAGTGAAATAGCTAACCTAACAATTCTTGATCTACTAAAAGCCTACGTAAAGAAGGTAGATCAAAGGTTCCAATGGGAGAGGTACTTACCCTTAGTGAAGTATGCCTACAATAATATTGTGCATACCTCGATGGGAGAAGCACCTTTCAAGGTAGTTGAGGGAAGATCCAAAAGTCCCCTGTTAATTAAGGTACACACGAAGACCTTCGCTACAGATGAGTATAGCTAAGACCTACAAGAATCTTTCCAAAAGATAAAGGATGATATCTCTATCTCATAGCAAAGGCAAAAGGCTGCTGTTGATAAGCACAGAAGAGGCCAAGCCTTTAAAGAAAATGATTGGGTCTTGCTTAAATTTCCCAAGGCTCGATTAAGGCACATGACGGGCAAGAATCATACCGGACACTAAAAGTACTATGCTAAGTTAGCAAAAAGGTACTATGGTCCCTTCCAAATTCTTAGACCAATCAATGAGATGGCCTATCAACTCAAGTGATGCTATCTTAAAGTAAAGAAGGGCGACCCAAAGTTTTTCAGAGTTAATTTGGATCATAGATGGGATATCTCAAAGGTTAACAAGATCTAAAGCAACACCTATCGTTAAACTTGAAATCCGAGTGAGAGCTGATAGTAAAAAGAAGCTTGGTGCAGGTCTCAATGAAGTGGGAAATGGGAAGAATAGATGCACAACCAAGATCCAAAATTTAGAGGACTTGAGAATACTTAAGGGTAAGCATTCAAAGAACACGGGCATGGAAACTATCAAGGAAGGAAAAGATGAAGGAGTTGAATTTATTGGATCCAGCCCGGTAAGTGCAAAAAAGGTCAGTGAAGGTGAGAAGAAGCAAAGTTGCAGCCCCAACCTTGGCGGATTCCCCAAACACTAATGGGGTAGCTGAGATAGATGATAAAGATAACAAGGCTGAAGAAACTGTTAAGAAATCCTTTGCTAACAAGGAAAGCAAGAGAATATGGAGTAAAGGGAGGTCAATAGTCAAGAAGAATGCTATTCCACAAGACCAATTCAATTGGACGACATCAAACTAAAATCTCATGTTGGTGTCAATGTTGATGTATCAAGTGCATGTGTAACAAATGCAAAAGAAGAAGCTAATGTTGTGGAACATCGCAATGAGGCAATGACCGAGACTGCTTGGGGAAGCTACCTGGAATTCTCAAATAGCTGGCTAGCTTGTACAACTAAAACCAAGATTGGAGTTATCATAGTCTTAACATGTGATAGAGAGAGAGAGAGAGAGAGAGAGAGAGAGAGAGAGAGAGAGAGAGAGAGAGAGAGAGAGAGAGATGTAGAGGGAGACAAAAGGTAGAGAGAGAGAGGGGAGAGGGGAGAGGGAGAGAAAAAAAAACCTTGCTCAAAAAGCACACTCTAGATACTTGTTTGGAGCGAGCTTTTTTACTAGAGCAATATCCAAAAAAAGCTCCCTTTGAAGCTCACTCCAAAAGCTTGCTCCAAACCTCTACTCATCTGCCCAGCCAAAGAATACACCTGATCCAATCTCCAAAAACCTTCACAAATTTCACAAGTTGTAATACCCAAAAACAAAGAACAATTCACGTACCCGAGAGAGAGAGAGAGAGAGAGAGAGAGAGAGAGAGAGAGAGAGAGAGAGAGAGAGAGAGAGAGAGAGACTCCATATGACAAACCCAGTTGGATGACTCAACCAACATGATATTAGATCATGCCAACATGGAACCCTACCATTTCTTTGGCGGCAAATCCGGTCGATTTGACGATCATTTGTCGAAAGGAATCAACAAGAGTTCACACATCTTCACACAATCTAATTAACAACAATCAAACTTTCCATCAAGCTAGCATCCATTGGAAGTGAAAGCAACATATTTTGCTTGTCTTGAAACTATTAGGCAAGCATCAAGCCAGCATAGATTCCAGATTCCTAAACTTAATATGCCATCAAACACCATGAGGTTCCACGAGGGTGGAGGCCAACAAACAAAAGGAACACATGGCAATTAAAAAGGCAGAACATACTGCATCAGAGGCTACATTGATGGCTTTAGAGAAAACAACAACAGGCCAGTTGCATGAATCAAGACCATGTAAGAACCTTTTAAAGAAACATGCACAAAAGTGCAAGCTGCCTCTATCGGTTATAGTGTGGTGAAGACAGGTGAGATACATTCACCAATGTTTAGTGCCATAATGCAAAACCAAGAAAGAAGCAAAAGATGCCCGTAAGCAAGCGAGCGTTGAGAAGCAGGTCAAGCATCTCTCCGAACAATGGGCCACGGATCTTGCAGACCTAGGCTTCGAGGTAGCGGATGCTTTTCTTGGGACTACCGAGCACGCCCCTTTGGATTAGTGTACCTGCTTTGTGGAGACATCTTGGAATAGGGCCCTTGCACGTACGTGTACATGTTCTCGGCCAGGATAAAGTCCACAATAACACGAGGATGATGTTGTGCATCTTGATCTACAGGCAAGAGCCTTTCAACACGAGTTCCATAACGTGGAGAATGTTGGCATACTTCGTAATGTACTCTCATCCATGTGTGCCACAAATGAATCTTATGCACAAGCAACATAATTCAGTTTCTTTTGCAAAGATGATGCTTTCAATTGCTGAGAAGAGCTATCATTTCACCTTGAGGGCCAGTTAGATAAATACTAATGCTCTAGCTAGATATTAAAGACCAGATAATCCAAAAGCGAAACTGGGCTATGGAGTTTAGAGCACACCTCGACCAGACCAGAGAAAGATTTCAGCAAGTAGCAAGCAGTGTATTGGAAATGCTTGACCTCACAGCTCCCATGCTTCTAGTGAGGGCTGCAATTATGTGAGTACAATGAAATCATAGGTGCATTAACAAGTCTAATGCCCATGCAAACAAGTTTAATGCCCATGCAATTCTTCAATTGTTGATACGATATGATTGTAGCAAAGCTGATTTCTCTCAGTTCAACAACATATTCTTACTCTGCATAGTTGCTGAAGATGAAGAACAAGACAATTTTACCCATGCTGTGCCGAGCATTTACATCAACGTGTTTTGTTGGTTTTGCATTTTGCTAGAGTGTGGTAAATCAGTGGACATCACGAAGCAATGAATGAAAGCCACGTGCTTGGTGCAAAAAATGGACAAAAGCTAATAAGGCTGCTGCTGCATGGCAGGCCAAAAACCCTCATGACATGGAAAGCCAAAACTACTGAGGTAGTTTCTGTGTTTGGCGACCCAAGCAATTTTGTACACAAAAACGTAAAAGCTCAGTTCCTGTACTCGATATGAACGCCATCACCATGCAGTTGGTTGCTTCTCTGCTTGTCCAACCACTTACATTTGGTGAGTCGATATCTGCATTTGCTCAAGGCTCTCTCTCCCCCCGCCGCCGCCACACACACACACACACACACACACAACACAGGCACAAAATGTATGTCTTTGGCGCAAGGAAGAGACGACCTGCCCAGGGTTGCAGCTCAATTCTTCTCATCACTGCGATCTTGGGAATTGTCTTCTTTGTTTCGTCTGTCTGTGTGCTTGTTAACCAAGAGGTGCTATCCTCTGTGTGGAACAAGCTTGGCATCTCGGCAATCTCAACTGTGAATGCTCAGACATATTGCTCTGATCAAACAACAAAAGACTCGCCTCCAGCTGCTTGCGATGATCTTACATGCCTCAGCAGATCCCAGCAATATCTCTACAGAAACCCTGCCCACATCAAGCCCATACCGGACCCTCTTCTCAAAGCATGGGCAGCATACGCACAAATGCACAGATATTGCTCTCACCACAATTGGTCGGCACTCTTCTTGAGCAGAGACAGGTCCCCCACAGATCACAATGATGGATGCCAGTATCTTATTTACATAGAAGGCAGCGAAGGATTGGGAAATGTCCTCCTTTCCCTCACTTCTGCTTTTACTTTTGCCATGGCAACAGGTAGGATGTTGCTACTTGACAGCAGAGCGAACATCGCCAAGCTTCTATGCGAGCCTTTTCCAGAATCTAGCTGGGTATTGCCGCCCAATTTTCCGTATAGAGAGCTTCTTGATTGCCCATCTCTTGGTCCTTTCAGGCATAACAACACGAATGCAAGCTGTGTCAGCTTGAATTTGCAACACAATATTCATCACAAAGACCAGCAGTTGTTTTGCGAGGATGTGTATACATCTCTACAGGATGTGAAGTGGGTAGCTTGGACAAGCAATCAGTATTTCCTTACAAATCTGCTGTTGATACCGTCTTTCTGGCAGAGAATGCATCCCGTTTTTCGAGGAAATGTAGGTCAGATATTCACCTTCCTTGCTAGGCTACTTTTACTACCAGCCAATGACACATGGGCGATTATTTTAAGGGAGTTCTGGAGCTACCTCTCTGGCGCAAATGCCCAGCTTGGGGTGCAAGTAAGGCTCTATGGAAGGGTAGAATTTGATCTCGAAGCCAATGATAGAATCATGGAATGCTTGCTGCAGAATAACCTGCTGCCAAGGTTTTCTGAAAAGGAGAATTTAACTGAGCTTTCAATCCTTCACAACAGGAAGATGGAAGCAAGAGAAAACCACGCAGACATTGTGGTGATGCTAGCTTCTCTACAGGGTAAGTATGCGCAAATAATGAAGGATCAGTTTGCAAAACTCCCGACCAAAGGAACGAAAATGGTGAGAGTGCATTCTGTGTCACAATTAGGCTCCCAAAAGAAGGGCTTTGAGCAAGCACAGCTAGCCTTCGTAGAGATGTGGCTGCTGAGCTACAGTGACAATCTGGCTACAAGCAAAAAGTCAACATTTGGGTACATAGCTCAAGGGTTGGGTGCTATACACCCATACATTTTAGATCTGAACAAGGGTGAGCACGCATCACCTTGTGTGTTGGGCCAATCAGTGGAGCCGTGCACACACTATCCAAAAATTCCGAGATGCCTTGGCGCTGATGCAAACTTAAGCATTGACCATAAGCAGTGGATTCGAACACACTTTAGTCTCTGCCAGGATCATGTTGGTGGCTGGCAGCTAGTTCCAAGTGGGGCTGCTCAAGGCAACCCAGTTTCTTTTGATTTCCTTTGAGGTAAGGATCGCCAACCTGCTAGCTTTAACAGAAAAGCCCCATGTGACATTTCATTCTCATCAATTAGGTGAAGTAGAAAGCATAAACCACAGGATGACACAGGCATACAAGTGTCTAATTGTAACCATTCAATCTGCAATGAAAATTGCTAATCTCCACAAGCTGAACGGTTTGAATTGGTGCTCTAGTTTTGTACAGGGAGGAAGTTAAAGTGTCGGTTCGTAGACTGCCATTTTCTCTACCTGTTTACATGGCACGCTATGAGCATGGGATGCATGGTGCAAGAACCTACTCGGCTAACCCGTGCTCAGAGATGAGATTGTGGGCATCACATTTTTGCAAAGACAATTTCCAGCTGAAAGAGAATTTTTCCAGGTCACCTTTGGTACACCATAGATGCAACAAAGAAGCTCTTGGTGAGGATGAGCGAAGTTTTGCTTGTGGCCTAGCACTTCCTCATGGATGACAATAAAAGTTGGGTTCATGGTTTAAGAGTATTTGAGAGCTTTTGGTAGGTTTGCAACGAGCCCAATGCTCAATTTTGGCGTCCTACTCATGCATAGCATATGGGTTTTCTAGGGTAATGCCCCCTAAGGAAGTGGAATAAGCCTGATAATTGATGGACTAGGTAAAGCTAGTGGTAAAAGCCTCTACCTAGGTGTCGTCGGTCTTGATCTAAATAAGGATAAATGAAAAGTATATAAAGACTCTCGCCCTGTCACCTAAAGAAAGAGTGTTTGAGAGTTGTTTGTGGGTTTGTCAAGGATCCTCGATTCATGCTTGCTTCACAGTGAAGTCAGTCATTGTTTGCGGATATGAGAACTAGTAGAGATTGGCTATCTATGATGTCCTCGGCTTGAGGTAAGTGTTGTTTTTTCCATGCCACATGTTTGAATTGAAATATTTCTTGGAACATGTGCATTTTTTTATGTAGTGTGGTGGACCGACCCAATGCATACTCCAGCCTATGCAACCTTTGCGGAGAGATAGCCTCCCCTTAAGGCACTAAATAGAAATTATTTTGAGAAAAATGCAATGTTTAAAGTATTTTAGGATGGTTCTCTGTGTGCTTCACGAGTAATAGTCTGTTTTATAGCCAACGTGGCATAGTGGATAGCTACACACACAACAAACACCATAATGTGCCAATTTTGGGAGTTATACCTGGTTATGAAGGGAGACAATCTTACAATGTATCATGATTGGTACAAAGGCATGGTGCTCACGTCGAACTCAATGTAATTTACCAAAAATCACAAGCTATGAGAGAGCTCTTCTCTATGAGCAATCTAAATCTTCAGCTATATCGTACTTACAAGGTGGATACATGAATAGGTGGACCAAAAACCTTGTTCCGAACACGGGTTATCTAGCTAGTATGAAGACTAGTTCTTGGAACAGAAGAAAACAATATCTAAAGGGAGAGCATTAAAAGGCTGTTGTTTATGGTATATTTTGCGAGTATTTATGTGGGTTAATGCAGGGAATGAGTTGGTTACTCATAGAAGTCAGCATTACAAACTCCACAAGAAGATTTAGAAATTTTCTCATGTAGGAAAACGGAGTCTTTTCCAGCGTTTTTCATACAATGAATAACATCACGAGCTTCTGCTCGAGAGGCTCCGCATACCCGTGGGGGCCGGTGGTCCCCTGCCCCCAATCGTACCTAGCTAGGTATGCGGAGCCTCTCGAGCAGAAGCTCATGATGTTGAGGTAAGTCACAATGTGGGAATTATTGTGAGAATTTGTCCAAAATTTCTTGTGCCCGTGTCCACTGCAAGTTTGGATGGGGGGGGGGGGGTGGTTTCCTACAGTTGTGTATAGTTTCTCCCTACTACCTTCCCCGTGTTGATGGTGAAAAAAAAAAACAAAAATGTTCATGAATGTGGAGTCTACTTCAACCTCTAAAGTCACTGTTTTTGCAATTTCAAAATCACTTAAATTACACAAGGGAAACTTTCTTGGCAACTAGAACCCAGCTAAAGGTAAAAGGACAGGGAAATTTGCCTCTCTCTCTTTGTGTTTAAGATAGTGGATGGACCATGCGTTTGTATCAACTGAGATAAAGGACTTGGTCTTCTCTTTTTAGATGTCAAACACTCGTGAAAACATATTGGCAGAAAGTAGTATGTGAAACATCCAGAACAAATTTTGAACCTCTCTCACTACAAGAGGTACTTCACATTAGCGACGCTCACAGTGCGACGTTCAAAAGTGAAAATCCACGGCGTCGCTATCAGCATTGCTATGGGCATCGCAGCATCGCTATTCTATTTGTTACATAGCAACACCCATAGCGATGCCGACATGGGTAAAAATATTGGAAAAAAAGAAGAAGGCTACTTACTATTAGTATAGTAAGTACTCTGAGTCGATTGCGTGACATGCACATCAAATTAATTACCTGCTACTACAAGCAGGAATTGATCCAAATTACCTTTTATGGGTAACATTGGTTTAATGTATGAAGTTGATTAATTTAATTAATTAGGCATATAACTTGAATTGATAGAGCGAATCCTGACCTACCAATCATTTTTTATACCCAGCTTTTCTCTTTCCAAACAGATTAGGGCTATACGGATTTGAACCGTAGACATTCTCGGTTATGCAGATCCGAATAGAAAAACAAATTCTTAAACTGCTTGTTGAACCCAACATGCCGCTTTCGCGGCATCGGGCTCTTTGACCAGCTGTTCGTCCCTAAACCGAGAGCGCCTGAAACTCAGATCTCAGATCTGAGTTTTCGACGCTCAAGCAAAAGAGGTAACCCGTGCTCAAGCAAAAGAGGTAACTTGCGCTCTCCCTCTCTCTCTCTTTCTTCCACACACACACACACACACACACACACACACACACACACACACGAGGAGAGGAAGGAGAGCAAGGTATGCTCCTTCCCTCTCTTCTCTCTCATGTTCCCTTCCCCTCTCTCTCTCTCTCTCACACACACACACACACACACACACACACACACACACACTGTGTCTTTGAGAGAGAGAGAGAGAGAGAGAGAGAGAGAGAGAGAGAGAGAGCACATGCATAAACAAAAACCACATATACACACACATGCATAAACAAAGAATGCATACACACACATTGAGAGAGAGAAAGAGAGAGAGTGAGAGAGGGGGGGGGGGGGGGGGAAACAAAGAGAAAGAGAAAGAGGGAGAAAGAGAGAGAGAATAAAAAACCAAAGAGAGAGAGAGGGGGGGAACACGAAAGAGAGAGGTAAGGGGAGAAAACAAAGAGAAAGAGAGAGAGAGATTAAGTTAAGATTTAAATTAAATTAGGTTAGATTACATTTAAATTTATGTTTATGTTGAGTTTAAGATTAAGTTAGATTTATATTTACGTTAAATAAGTTAAATGTAAAATATGACAGTATTAAAGATTAGCTAGCTATGTTTGATTTAAATTAGATTATATTTAAGTTTAAAATTTAAGATTGGATTAGATTTATGTTTATGTTGAGTTTAATATTAGATTAAGATTAAGACAATATTTAAAATTAATTAGATTAAATTTAGATTTAAATTAGATTACATGTAGGTTTAAGTTAGATTTAAGATTATATTAAATTTAGGCTTATTTTGAGTTTTTCTAAATTTATGTTCAATTTAAGATTAAATTAGATTTAGGTTAGATTTTAGTGCATGTCAATGAAAGCGCGCTTTGCCCAAAGAGCAAAGATTAGTTACACAATAATATGCATATTCCCATCAGAATCTGACACCTATTAACTCTCTCACTAACCATATTCAATTAGCCGCGAGTCACCACATGTTCAATTAGGTTAGATTTAAAATTAGATTTTGGATTGAGTTTTTATATTAGAGTCTACCTTCGGGATTACGGTTAAAAAATTAGAGTTAGACGAACGGTGATCCCTCTCTTCCTCTCTACCGATGCGACCTTAAGTTGGAAAGCTTTCAACGGCATGATACTCACATTGGAGGCCAACATGTAATGTGCTAAGTAATCCCTCGGACAAAGATCTGCTGTGAAGAGATATTAAGATGCTGTGAATTGCTACATCTAGAGAAGAGGCAAAGAGATTTTGTCCACTACATGCACTATCATGTGACGTGGATGTGTAGATTTCTCGTACCCACAAATATAGGCATTGACCAATAAATACGAGATTATAACCCGGTGCTTCTGATCTCCGTGCACCTCTAGACCGAGGTGCGCGAGGATTGGGCATGACTAGAGAATGTGAGGTAGTTTACAGTGTGAACAAAGAGAGAGAGAGAGAGAGAGAGAGAGAGAGAGAGAGAGAGAGAGAGAGAGAGAGAGAGAGAGAGAGAGATAAAAGAAGGAGGATGCAAATAGAAGATTAAATTTATATTTAGATTATAAGGTTTTTACCTTCATTATGAGTAGTAACGAGGATGTGGGGTCGTCCAATTGAAACACCTATCTCTCAACAAGGATCTTATGTCCTTGTAATCAATGCAAGCATGCTGTGCGACGGATAAGACGCGTTTCTTTGCAGCACGTTCGCGAATTTGGTCAGTTCGATCCATCTATTATAGATCGAGTTGTTGCCAATTATAACTCGTCGGACTCTGACACTGCCCAACAGGGAGAAATCTTGCAACCCAATAGACGTGTTCGTAGGTGCTTTGGTCAAGCAGCATACGTGAGGCCACAAGATGTAGCCTCTGACAGCTCGGAGGATGATCATGCAGACCACATTCCTAACGAGGCAATGTTTGAGTTCTACTAGCTCAATAGTGGTTAAGCCGTAGGCAAGCTCCGTAGGACTCCACTATTAAGACTATAGCTCTCGACGGTGATGCCCCGTTAACTGCACGAAGGCAGGCACACTGCAAGGCTGAAAAATCCCTATTCTACTTACTCACAGGCAATTAATAATACCAACCATTTATAGCTAGCTTGAGGACCTCCCTTCTTGAGCAAGAAAAGAGAAACCTTGTGCTTTGATACCAATGTAACATTTAACAGCCCAAAAACTTGTGTGTAGTGGAAATTAGCATGAACATAGTGGGCATTTCATTAGAATAGATTCCTAATGAGAATTACAAGAGTGCTTGGGTGGAGAGAGCAACAAAAAGCATAACACCTAGTTAGATAGCATGAACAATACTTTCAAAAGAGAGAGAAATTAATCTATTGACAATAGTTGAGGACCGGATTTTCATGGAGCCGGGCGGTCCCCCCTCCAAAAGGCTTTGTATTATGGTTTCTCCCATCAAGAGAGACATTGTACAATACAATTCTTTGTGTTCCTTCAAGACTAGCTAGTGCAATGAAGATGAAAGCTTTATGCACTAAGCAAAACACTTATCAAACACGACATCAATTATCCCGGGTCTCAGACCCAAGACCTCACACACCTTCGAAGATGGTGAGAGCTAGCAGGGTATGAGAGTAGATTGAGAGGAAGTAGGAGTATTCTTACGAGAAAGATGTACATCTTCACATAATCACTCTTATTAGCATAGCTTAGCTTAGTAATTAGCATGGTAGAGGAGATGAGCATGCATTGAAGCTTGGCTCTTCATTGGATTTGCATCACAAAGCCAAGAGTTGTTGATGTAGGCCTCCCTTCTCACAAGCTTGGAGTAGGTGATAAGCTTTCCATTAAAGCTTGAGAAGGAGAGAGAGTCTTCTTTACTTCACACATGAGATTGTGTGAGTGTGTGTGTGATAATGCCTTGCAAAAATCAGCCCCCCTCTCTCTCTTGGTCGACCCCTCTTGCTATTTGCTCATGCTACCCTCTCATTGGACCTCCCTAGGGCTAGCCAATGACAATTAAGCAGCATAAGTGATAGCCTTCTGACATGTGTCCCCCTTTCCCCTTTTGTGAGAGCTTTAGGTAATTTAATAATTCAACTAAACTCTCATTAGACCCCTTTACCTCCTGGCCAATAGGAATCAGACAAGCCATTGGGCTGCTGAATGCTCATTGGACCCCTTGGGAGACTGTCCAATAGTCTTCTAGAGGACTTAATTCTCATTGGTTCTTTTATTAAGTGTTTTTAAGTTAATTAAACTAAATTTACTCTAGCCTAATTCTCATTGGTCCACCTCCAAGGCCATCCAATAGGAATTGGGTACACCTTGTGGGCATCTGGGCTAGGGAGCTGACATGTGTCCCTCATTCCCTTTGTGTAAAGGGAGCTTGTGTGTGTGTGTATGTGTGTGGATTTCTCTCTCATCCCCTACAAGCAAGGCTCGCCCCCTCCTATGTAGGGATTTGTAAAGACTTTTGGGACACACACAAAGCATCCAATTCCCCCCATGGTTGACCTTTGGACACAACCTTTGAATTTTGGAACCTTAGCATTTTGGAAGTCTTAATGGGCTGAACCTTAGGGTCTTTTTAGCCCATTGTTGCACATGGCTCTTTTGCAGATGCCCCCCCCCCTTTGGATCCCTATTTTCCCTCCTTTGGATCCCTACTGTGGCCGGTCTGCTAGCTTAACCAATATTCTAGCTTTTTCTCCCTTGGCACTTCCCCATATTAAATGATCAGTTTAACATGCGAAAATCATTTAGGAGAATTAGATATTTATTATTATGACATACTACAACCAAAAAAGACTATGAGTGGCCGTTCAAACATCTACAAAGTCACTAGTTGTACATTGCAAATTTACCGTGGTCGCGCAACCTCGAGAGTACTCCCGCTCCTCCTCAGTCACTTCTTCACCGCACTGTTGTGCGCTTTCCAATTGGTTGTGCAACCATCTTAAACTCATGAATGTTGGTAGGCTCTCCAAACCCGTCGGATAATGTATCGGTGGTCGTCTTTCTCGTCTCCACTCGATCCGTGCCCTTTGTCGCTCTTGCTTTGCATCCTCGTATTGTGAAATCCAATTTTTGCATCACTAGATTGTGAAGCATGCAAAATCGATTGATTTTAGCCTCTAGATCTTCCGTCATCTTCTTCTCAACACTGAGATTGCACATGACAATCCCAGATATGCACTCATCATCTATGGTTCTCCATAGCGTGTCCCGGGCTTTATCAAATCCTTCTAGCTACTCTCCAATGTAAACTAGGGACTTTGATACCATCCAACCTTCTATCGTGCTACCCTTTGAACGTGCCTTCTGACGCACATATCCCTTAAGTGTTTTCATGAAATGTTCTAAAAAGAACATCCATCTGGAATGTACTGTGCCAGCTATTTCCACCTCATCAACTATGTGAACAAGAAAATGCACCTAAATGGTTAGCATGGTAGTAGGAAAGTGTTTCTCAAACATGCACACAACCTCCGCAACATTTAGTTTGACGAATGGTATGGAGTCTACATTGATCTCCTTTTGTGAGATTCAATGCACCAACTTCGCAAGTTTGTAGATTAAGTTACGGACGTCAGGAGACAAACATCCCTCACTGGCCACCGGTAAAATAAACTGCAAAACACATCTATCAATGATATTAAAGTCCACACACGAATTTATTACACAATTCCCACTATGATATATTCCACTTCAAACATACCTGACACATTTTATGTCAGCCGTGTGACTTCAAACAGGTAAGCTTGCCTTCTTTAGTGAAACACGTTCGGAGCGAGTGCATTACGCCAGTGGGCGTCCGCACAGATCAAATGGTCTCTTTTACTTTGCATTCTTGGGCTCCTGTGAAAATCCATGGTGCTTTAGGGAGTTTTATCGATCCATCGGATGCTGTCTGCGATCAATATTTCTCCATATGATCCACATTTCTAAGGTCAAACCTAGCTCCCAAAGTATCTTTCTTACCAGTCAAATGGTCCCATAGTAGATTATCCACATTATTGAATATGTACATTGGATTGAGCAAGTGATTGATCATGAGTCAGGACCAATATGGTAACTAGTACCATAGAGAGTCTCTTCATCCCTGGGGGCAAACTGTCATCACACATCTCCTTCTGCTCTAACCATGCTTGTGTAGACATCCTCGGTGGCTCTCTTCCCAAAAATCCGTCGTGTAGCACATGATTCTCTGGAAGATACGCTTGATGATTTTTGTAGATTTGCTTCTTCAATGAGGACGCCCGACCTGCATTTAGTTTAGGTCCACATGTGAGACATGCTCTGTATCCACTTGTTTGAAGCCCTGCATGTATACACATGACAATAGATAAGCTTGAAAAAACCAAGATTTACAGTGTTTGAGTTTGAGTGTAAATCACCTGAGCATTCTGTTAGTCCGGGATAGTCATGCATGGTCTACATTAGAATGCCTCTGATCAAAGCATTCCGTCGACCTGTGTGTCGACTCATATCCACCACTTCTATGCCAATCCACAATTGTTGTAGCTCTTCCAATAGTGGACATGTGTGTCGGCTCATATCCACCACTTCTATGCCAATCCACAATTGTTGTAGCTCTTCCAATAGTGGACGAAGATACACATCCATATTCTTCACTTTATACCACCCCGGCACAATCAGCTTAGCCACATGTGCACCTTCTTGGTAGTCAACCACGGGAGAATGTTGTAGTTGACGATGACAATGGGCATACACTGTAAGATGTTGATCTTTGACCAAACGGATTTACGCCATCCATAGCCAGGCCTAGCCACAAATTTTGAGCGTCCCTGGAAAAATCCGGCCATGTTTCATCTATATGTTTCTAGGCTGCGCAATCTGTAGGAATCCGTAGCACACCATTCGAAGATTTATTCTCCTCATGCCATGATGCTAGGGAGGCCATGGACTTACATTCGAAGAAATGCTTGATGCGAGGAAGTAGAGGAAAATGTTGCAAAACCTTTTGTGGAATTTTTGTTCCATGGAGATCTACTCGATATCTCTTGGAATCACATTTTGGACACTTCTCCATGTCTATGTATTCCCCTTTGAAAAGAATGCAGTTGTTAGAACAAGCGTGAATCGAATTGTAGTCCATCCCCAAGTTTCATAAGATCTTCCTTACTTCCTCTATAAAATCTGACATCAGATTATCAGCTGGCAGTATGTGCTCTTTGAGCAATCTACACAATGAAAAAAATGTGATACGTTTGTGTAAGTAATCTATCAGATCATTATACATCTAGAGTTTTTTATTAAAGTAAACACATTGTAATAGATCACCTGAAAAGTGTTGTGACGCTAGTGTCACTCCATCCAAACTTTGCCTGCATGTTGAGAAGAACCAGGAGCGCCTTCAATCTAGACACACGTGCTCCATCATACAATGGCCTATCGGCTTCACTTTTTATATCATCATAGATAAGCCTTTCTGAATCCATGATCGTCTCGATCATTTCATCAATCTCGAGCTCACACCTTCCTCAAATTCTTCACCTTTTGAAGAAAGTGATGGTGCAACCTTTGAACCATCAAAAAGAAGAGGCCATAGGAAATCCTATGCCACGTGGAAGAGGTCGTCCAAGCTCAAGAAGTTCAAAGAGGGAGGGAAGAGCATCTCTTTCCTTACCTATGATGGCACCTTTGGTGCTACGGACAAAGTCTTGGCCTTTATCCAACAATTTGATGCGGCGTTCGGAGATGAGGGCGTCACGGAGTCCTCTAAGCTACACCATGTAGCTATGCACTTTCAAAAGTCCGCCAGGCAATGGTGGTCTAGCCTACGAGCCAATGGTGAAGCTCCGCAAACATGGAAAGCTTTAAGAGCTTCCATTATGAAGCAGTTTTTGGCCACCGATGCCAAAGACAAAGTACTCACCGAATGGAGAAGCTTAAAGCTCTCTCCCTATGAATCCATCCACAAATATGTAGACAAGTTTTAGGACCTACAACTCAAAGCCACTGTCTTCAAAAAGTTGGATTTTGGAGAGCAAAAGCAACAATTTTGTGCGGGCTTAACCGAAGAAATGGTGGAGTATGTCAACTCCCAAAGGCCACGTACCATATTGGTGGTAATACACCATACTATGATGGCCACTCGAATCATTTTCCAAATGGGGGCTAAAGAAATAATAAGCCCACGGAAAACAAGGGTTCCAACGAGCCTAAGGGGAAGGACAATGTCCAAAAGTCTCATATGGACAACTCCAACAAAGCTAAAGAGAAGGGAGTTTACAAAGGTAAAAACAAACTCTCTCCTGAAGAGCTTGAGCATTATCACAAGGATAACCGGTGTTTCAAGTGCGGCGAACAAGGGCATGCGTACTGCGCTTGTCCCCAAAAGAACAACCGCCAAGATCCTCCTAGAGCTACCTTGGTTGACATCCAAGAGGAGGAGACTCGCCAAATTCACCACAAAGGATCTCCTCTATGCCATGCTTGGGGAAAGGTAAGAGAACATGATGCTTTTATTCTCTTTGACCCTGGTTCTACTCACAATTTCATATCTATAGAGTTGGCCACCAAGCTAGGCATACAAGCCTACGAGATGGGAGATGTCCTACCCGCAGACAGTGCTTTCAAGGGGCAAGAAGCTTGAGTCACTCCCTTAATCGAGAAATTGAGGCTTCATGTCCAAAGCTATGTGGACAAAAAGGACTTCTTTATCTCTCCTCTCAAGCATGAGGATGTAATCCTAGGGGCACCATGGTTTGATCGCCTGACTGCCAATGTTAAATTCCCTGAAAGGAGAATCTCCTTTAAGTTGAGGGAAAAAGACATGTATATAGATGCTAAGGAAATGGGTAACACTATCCCCATTGTACATACGCCAGCTTTCAACAAGTCAATAAAGAGCTCTATTTGTGTGTACATGATTTTTGTTAAAGATTCTCAAAATGAACCTAATGCTTTAGCAAAAGAAAACAAAAGCAACCAAAAGTAATTAGAGTTATCCAATTTTCTCAAGGGGTTTCAAGATGTTTTTATTGACGACATCCCTTGTGAGCTACCTCCTAAACGAGGTAATGATGACCATGCAATTGAACTTCTTCCAAGAAGTTCACCACCTAACAAACCTCCTTATAGAGTTTCTCAAGCTCAACAAGAGGAGATTATGCGGCAAGTGCATGAGTTAGTTGAGAAGGGCATGGTTAGGCCTAGATCATCTCCATTTTGCTCACCTGTGCTATTAGTGCAAAAGAAAGACGGCATATATTGTATGTGTGTCGACTATAGAGCACTAAATAGGATCACTATCAAGAATAGGTTTCCTGTTCCACGGGTAGATGACCTATTTGATAAGCTACAAGGATCGACCTACTTCAGTAGGATTGACCTAAAAAGTGGCTATCATCAAATAAGGATAGTTGATCAAGACATTGTAAAGACCGCATTTCGCACCACATTTGGTCTTTACGAATACATTATCATGACTTTTGGCTTGACCAATGCACCAGCCACATTCAACCGCTTGATGGAGAAGCTGTTCAGGCCTCATCGAACCTTCACTGGAGTGTTCTTTGATGATATTATCATCTACTCTAATTCATTAGATGAACACAAGCAACACCTCCAGGTAATATTTCAAGTTTTAAGAGAGAATAAACTTTATGTTAATCGAAAAAAAGTGAATTTTTCTTGCAAGAGATTCAGTATTTAGGTCACATTATCTCTCAAGATGGCATCCAAATGGATCCATCAAAGTTAGAGGTAATAAAAGGATGGCCTAAACCAAAGAATCTTCATGAACTAAGAAGCTTAAAGTTCTCACAAATTGCGGGACCATTACATGACCTAACAAAGAAAAGAGTTAAGTACACATGGTCTGCTAAGGAGAACAATGCTTTCGAAAAGCTGATCTCTCAACCTGTGCTTACACTACCGGATCTCTCAAAACCATTTGAGGTCCAATGTGATGCTTGTGGTGATTGCCTTGAAGTTGTTTTGCTCCAAGAAGGGCACGCCATAGGCTATGAAAGTCGAAGGCTCGACCCTATTGAGCAAGCTCTAGGCATATATGAAAAGGAACTCCTTGCAGTTTTACATGCCTTAGACTCATGGAAGCACTATTTATTGGGGACTCCTTTCATTCTGCGAACAGATCACCAAAGTCTTAAGTACTTCATGACGCAGAACAAGATCTCCGACAAACAAATGAGGTGGGAAAATTTCCTTTCGCAATTTCATTTTCATATTGCTCACATTGCAGGCAAGCATAATCAAGTAGCTGATGCACTCTCAAGACGACCGAGAGTGAATGCGGTTTCCATAGCAACTCACAATGATCTATCTTCAATGATAGATGAGTATGCTATTGATCCCAATTTTAGAGATGTAATTTCAGCCCTTGCATTAGGGAATAAATAAGAACCATTTACTTTACAAGATGGTTATCTTCTCTACGGCAATAGACTATGTGTTACTAACTCACTACGTGAGAAAGTAATGTATGAATCTCATGGTCCACCTTATGCGGGGCATAGAGGGATTCAATCTACTTTAAAGGGAATTGAAACATATTTCTATTGGCCTACCATGAAAGTGAACATACAAGAGTATGTTTCTAAATGTGTGGTATGCCAAAAGACAAAACTTGATAGAGGGAAGCAACTTGGATTGCTTCAACCCTTGCCAATCCCTATTTCACCATGGGAGAGCATATCCATGGATTTTATCTTTGGATTGCCTAAGTCTATCCATGGGAATATGGGAATGTGGACGATAGTAGACAGGTTCAGTAAACAAGCTCATTTTATACCTGTCAAAAAGACTATCAAAGCCCATCAAATGGCAACCCTCTTCATTTCACAAATTTTCAAGTACCATGGCTTGCCAATGTCCACAGTGTCGGATAGAGATCCTAGAATGACCAGTAATTTTTGGAAGGGTCTCTTTGAGAATTTAGGGACAAGGCTAAACTTCTCTTCGGCCTATCATCCACAGACGGATGGCCAAAGTGAAATAGCTAACCTAACAATCCTCGATCTACTAAAAGCCTATGTAACGGAAGTAGATCAAAGATCCCAATGGGAGAAGTACTTACCTTTGGTGGAGTATGCTTACAGTAATACTGTACATACTTCCACGGGAAAAGCACCTTTCAAGGTAATTGAGGGAAGATCAAAAAGTCCCTTGCTACTTAAGGTACATGGGAAGATCTTCGCTGCAGATGAGTATAGCCGAGACCTACAAGAATCATGTCAAAAGATTAAGGATGCTATCTCTATCTCACAACAAAGGCAAAAGGCTGCTGCTGACAAGCACAGAAGAGCCCAAGCCTTTAAAGAAAATGATTGGGTCTTACTAAAGTTTCCCAAGGCTCGATTAAGGCACACGACGGGCAAGAATCCTACGGGACACCAAAAGTACTATGCTAAACTAGCAAAAAGATATTATAGTCCCTTCCAAATTCTTAGGTCAATTAATGAGATGGCCTATCAACTCAAGTTGCCCAATCATTGGCTCATACACAATGCTTTCCATGTGAACCTATTAAAGCCTTACAAAGGAGAGCCACCTCAAGAACCAAGTACTGAAGACCCACCGGAGATCGAGGACCAAGATGAGGTGCTGCAGCCCGAATCCATTCTCCGACATGAAGACAAGGTACTAAGAGGTGGTAAGACTATCCGACGATATCTTATTAAGTTTAAGAATTATCCTTTTGAAGATGCTAGATGGATGCAAGGCATACGATTAAAGGATAACCTAAACCTTGTCAATGCTTACAATGCTTCCCAAGAGTAAGCAAATGTACAAAATGTTAAAAATGAACAAAGTTTTTGTCTTATAAGACTCTCTTTTTCTTTATTGTGCACAAAAATGAAGTAGTATGCATACTTAGATCAAGTTTGCGGAGACGACGTCTCCCAAACACCAAGTAGATCTTGTCACTCTACTATGGAAGATTGATAGGACTACTATGCAGACATGCTTGCGGCAACCTCAGGCTCTCAAGCACCAAATGGATTAGTCATCCATTGTGGAATGATGTCATAGGGTAATATAGGGATCCTCTACCCGCTAAGAAAAGGACTCATGAATATGGTTTATCTTATCTACACCATAGTAGAGGACGACTATGATTTCAAGAGAGAGGTAATGTCATAATAATCAATATCTAATTCTCCTAAATGATTTTCTCATGTTAAACTGATCATTTAATATGGGAAAGTGCCAGGGGAGAAAAAGCTAGAATATTGGTTAAGCTAGCAGACCAGCCATAGTAGGGATCCAAAGGAGGGAAAATAGGGATCCAAAGGGGGGGGGCATCTGCAAAAGATCCATGTGCAACAATGGGCTAAAAAGACCCTAAGGTTCAGCCCATTAAGACTTCCAAAATGCTAAGGTTCCAAAATTCAAAGGTTGTGTCCAAAGGTCAACCATGGGGGGAATTGGATGCTTTGTGTGTGTCCCAAAAGTCTTTACAAATCCCTACATAGGAGGGGGCGAGCCTTGCTTGTAGGGGATGAGAGAGAAAGCCACACATACACACACAAGCTCCCTTTACACAAAGGGAATGAGGGACACATGTCAGCTCCCTAGCCCAGATGCCCACAAGGTGTACCCAATTCCTATTGGATGGCCTTGGAGGTGGACCAATGAGAATTAGGCTAGAGTAAATCTAGTTTAATTAATTTAAAAACACTTAATAAAAGAACCAATGAGAATTAAGTCCTCTAGAAGACTATTGGACAGTCTCCCAAGGGGTCCAATGAGCATTCAGCAGCCCAATGGCTTGTCTGATTCCTATTGGCCAGGAGGCAAAGGGGTCCAATGAGAGTCTAGTTGAATTATTAAATTACCTAAAGCTCTCACAAAAGGGGAAAGGGGGACACATGTCAGAAGGCTATCACTTATGCTGCTTAATTGTCATTGGCTAGGCCTAGGGAGGTCCAATGAGAGGGTAGCATGAGCAAATAGCAAGAGGGGTCGACCAAGAGAGAGAGAGGGGGGCTGATTTTTGCAAGGCATTATCACACACACACTCACACAATCTCATGTATGAAGTAAAGAAGACTCTCTCTCCTTCTCAAGCTTTAATGGAAAGCTTATCACCTACTCCAAGCTTGTGAGAAGGGAGGCCTACATCAACAACTCTTGGCTTTGTGATGCAAATCCAACCAAGAGCCAAGCTTCAATGCGTGCTCATCTCCTCTACCATGCTAATTACTAAGCTAAGCTATGCTAATAAGAGTGATTATGTGAGGAAATGTACATCTTTCTTGTAAGAATACTCCTACTTCCTCTCAATCTAGTCTCATACCCTGCTAGCGCTCACCATCTTCGAAGGTGTGTGAGGTCTTGGGTCTGAGACCGGAGATAATTAAGCTTAGTCCATTAAGCTTTAATCTTCATTGCACTAGCTAGTCTTGAAGGAACACAAAGAATTGTATTGTACAATGTCTCTCTTGATGGGAGAAACCATAATACAAAGCCTTTTTGAGGGGGACGGGCTCCATGAAAATCTGGTCCTCAACTGTTGTCAATAGCTTAATTTCTCTCTCTTTTGAAAGTATTGTTTATGCTATCTAACTAGGTGTTATGCTTTTTGTTGCTCTCTCCACCCAAGCACTCTTGTAATTCTCATTAGGAATCTATTCTAATGAAATGCCCACTATGTTCATGCTAATTTCCGCTGCACACAAGTTTTTAGGCCATTAAATGTTACATAGTATAAGTCATACACAGCAGCATGGTGTAAAGGTAGACATTTTAGGGTGGAAAGAATCGACAAAAAGCGTTTTACTCAAGATTGTGGAATCATGGCAAAATTTGAATAGTCTAGTTGACGACGGTCCTCTGCTGCAGATCCTATGGTGGTGGAACTCACTTACTTAGGCACGCTTCAAGAGATTTTGAGGATCGATTATAGAGGATTTTTTGTCGACTTGTTTGACGTGCAATGGTTCAAAATATACATGGAGGGTCGCAACGCTACTGTGCGGAGAGGAGAGTTTGGTTTCGTTGAAGTGGATTCAACTAAAAAATGGACCGACCTAAGAGACACTTTCATACTACCTGAGCATTGTGAACAAGTAACTTATGTGCTTGGAAGCTATCCTATTTTAGAATTTATGTTGTTGGAAGCTCTCATGTAAATTATGTGGCTCTGGCTGGTGATATTTCATTCTACAAAGTTTGCATCAAACTGGTGGTACGTCATAGAGGTAGCCCCTCGTAGTGCACGAACGTATGAGGGCTACCATGTGCCAATCACAGTGGCATCAATGGAGGAGATTGGAAAAGCTGCTCAATCAGAAGCCACTGAGGTGGTGCTAGACGAGCATCAAGTTGCTACTCTCTATGGGGAGGACATCTGCCCAAACGGAGGATCTACAAAATGAAACGGAGGACATCTGCCCAAACGGAGAGCTCTATATAGATATAGGGAGTTATGTTGAGCTATGCGAGGATGAGAAACAGACCTCTTAAAGCCATAAACATTGTATTTAAATAATTTTTCTCCGTTGTATAATATATCTTATATTCACATGGATATACTTGAGAAATTTAAATTGTGTTTAATCATCATTGCATCCACTCCAGGTACATATGCTCCAAGTATGTTCTCACAAGCAAGGACACTCCTCATCGACGAGCACTGCGCTCTGAGTGCGATGGAGACTGAGGCTGCAATCACAAAGGAGGTGATCCGTCTCTGCTCATAGATGATGCTCGCCCCTCCACTAGATCTAGTGGAGGGGCGAGCATCATCTATGAGCAGAGACGGATCACCTCCTTTGTGATTGCAGCCTCAGTAAGAAGCGTCTCTATCACCCGATCAACTAGATCTAGTGGATCATCTATGAGCAGAGTCGGATCACCTCCTTCGCGATTGCAGCCTCAGTCTCCATCGCACTCGAACCGCAGTGCTTTTACAAGATATGTAGAATGCACACGGGAGACAAATTCACAAGAACTTCACAGGAATCTCTCTACACAGGAATCCCTCTCTCTTTATGAGTCCTCCTTCTCTCTCTCTCTCTCTCTCTCTCTCTACTTGTCCATGTTTTCTTCTCCATTCAATAATAAAATTAAATGTTTGTGTGTTTAATGCAGGTATGGATGATGATGAGTTTCTTTCTTCTTTGTCACCCCGACAGAGGCAGTGGTACGAGGATCGTCATCACTCTGGAGCACCATCACATCGTTCTACTCCTTTAGCGTCTCCCTCTGTTTAAGAGCATTCAATGTGCTCCGAAGCGTTGGTGTCAACGAGACGATCTTCACACTCATTTAGGCACCGACGCTCTAGTGTGGCAGTGGTGGTTGTTGTGGGGATGCCACCACTTATGCCTCGACACCGCCTCGTGTTCAACGAGGCTCTTTACCTTCTCCTTCTTTGCTCGCATCCACACTAGCCATGACATCACCATCTACGCCAGGTTTTGCGCGGCTATCGGCCATTCTTGGCTACATACCACTACCTACTCCTCCGGGAGTCACCCCAGTGGACACTCCTTGCTTCGGGCCCGAGACTCCAATGGAGACACCTAGCGTCCCTACCCCCATTGACACGCTACTAGAGACCCCTGTCGGGACACCCAAGTTCATGCATCACAGGCGAGAGGGCTTGCCTTACTCCATCGACTTCAGCGGCGGCATCATCTTGGATGATTAAGGCAAGAAGGTGATCTTGCGCATGCGTTGGCTTTGCTCTCAGGTGTTTAGACACTACATACTAAACACCTAGAGTAAAGTACTAAGTGAATTAAAAGACAGAGTCATCAGCATGCTACATGACGAGTTTCACGTGTCAACGCGGGATGACCGGTTCAATGAAGACCTGATGAAGGTTCAAATGCACGAATACTGCAAGCACAAGCGTAAAAAGAAATAAAGCATGGGTGGAACAGACCAGATTGGCTGGCAAAGAAGATTGGAAGAATGCAAAGAAAGCAGCGCGTGAGAATCCTGACAAGTGGAAGCAACAAAAGGAGGCAGTCAAAGCGCGAGTAGAGACAGGGAGCTCGCACCACTTGGGGAGCGGCGGGTGGGCATCATTTGAGGTCGATTTTGTAAGTGTTTTTGAATTGCTCTTTAGGTTTGGTACTTACGTCTATTTGTACTTTTAAATTCTAACATAATGGATTCTTTGTATGTTTTGAACAGTGGTCGATGACAGGACGTGACCCCACACCGTACGAGCGTGAGTACGCAGGCAGAAAGGGCTTAAGTGCCCTGATGGACATTCTGAGTTCTCGTGGCGGCATGGTTAGTATTAGGGTTTACTCTTTTCTAGTTGTTGTATTGATTTGTAAATTATATGTTTATACTTACAAAAAGATGTCTTATTGTTTTTTTTGCAGAATCCGACAGATATGCCGCTTGGACGCAATGAGACGACGTCAGTCTAGGTGTAGCTAGATAGCATTAGTTTCCTTTTGTCATAGCATATGTATCATGAGATGACGTGTATACGTCGTTTTATAACTATTGAAAAACCATGTATATTTTCTCAATCATGACAATGGTGTTGTAACTATTACATTTGCAAAGCTTAACAATCAAGTGATTTTACCTATGGTATGTACAATTGTCTACTTTGGGTCTATACCTAAGCTTGCACTTTCTTTCAAAGGTGAATCTGGGCTTATCTTGGATTCATTTAGGTTTACTCTATTATTGAAACATTCCAAATTTTTTTACTCTCGGGTGTCGCTATAAGCGTTGCTATATAAGGCTCTACAACGTCGCTATAGGTAGCATGTAAGCGTTGCTGTTGGAATTAGGGTTGCAGAGAAACACACACAGCTTGGAGAAGACGAAGGAAGCTCAAGGCACACAATAGAGAGTGTGTTACTTAGTGTGCAATGGAAAGATAGATAGCCCTAGAGTGATGGGTGTATATACAATGCACGGGGGAAAAAACCTCCTAAAGAGGGAAAAAATGCCCCGGCGGTCCTAGTGTGTTCACACACATCACTACCACATGTATATGGTAACAAATCCCCCCTGGAGTGATGCGGTGAACGAGAGCTGGCACATGAGTAAAGGGAAGTGCCATGCCCTGAGGACAGGATCAGTCCACAAAGGGGAGTAAGCCCGAAGCTTTGCGGAAAGCTTCAAGCTTCTCATGAGACAATGCCTTTGTGAAAAGATCTGCAAGGTTGTCCTGTGTTGGCACATAAGCCAAGCTGATCTCTCCTACTGAGAGCCTCTCCCTGACATAGTGGTAATGCACCTCAATGTGCTTTGTGCAAGCATGAAAAACTGGGTTCCTCGCAACTGCCAATGCGCTCTGACTCTCAGTGTAGATAGTGTTGGTAGTGTCCTGTCCAACACCCAAATCAGCCATAAGGCGTATGAGCCATACACACTCAACCGTAGCTGTGAAGACTGCCCTGTACTCAGCCTCACAACTCAAAGTGGCCATAGTAGGTTGCTTCTTGCTCAACCATGATATACATGAACTGCCAAGCATGAAACAAAAACCACTTGTGGACACTCGCATGTCAAAACAACCAACCCAATCTGAGTCCGAAAAAGCATGTAAGTTTGGCGGCAATGATCCCCCCTTGGGATAAAACAAGCCAAGATGTAAAGTGCCACTAAGGTAGCAGAAAATCCTCTTGACAGCCTGCCAATGCTTAGACCTTGGGCTATGCATAAATCTGCTGACCTATGAGACTACAAACTGAATATCCGGCCTCGTGTTGCATACATAAATGAGGCAGCCAACAACAGTTTGGTAAAGAGTGACATCAGCAGGATCACCAGCATCATGTAGAATCAAATTCAAACCTGTTTCCATGGGAGTGGCAATAGGTTTGCAATCCTCAAGTCCAAACGTACATAGCAATGTCTCTATGTAGCTTTTCTGACACAAGGCAATACCACCATCACACTGCTTAAACTGTATACCCAAATAATGATGCAACAGCCCCAAATCTTTCATCTTGAAAGTAGCATTCAAATCAGCCTTAAATTCAGCAATATGTCTCTCATTTGGTCCAGTGATCAGCAAATCAGCAATATAAAGAACCACAATGAGAAGTACATCACCCTCACGCTTTACATATAATGTGCTTTCTGTTGGACTGTTACGAAAGCCTTGTTTGACCAAATGAGTGTCAGCTTTCTCATACCAAGCACGAGGAGATTGCTTCAACCCATACAAAGCCTTGTTACATTTGCACACTTTGTCCTCTTGTCCTTTTATGACAAAACCGCGAGGCTGCGTTACATAAACTTCTTCAAATATGTCACCATTCAAGAAAGCAGTAACAATGTCTGATTGATGTACATCCCAACCAAAATGAGCTGCCAATGCACATAGAAAATGCAAAGTAGTCATACGACAAGTGGGAGCAAAATTCTCTTCATAATCTATGCCTTTTTGCTGTGCATAACCCTTTGCAACAAGTCAAGCCTTATGGCGATTGATCTCACCATCCGGCTTGCGTTTCAACTTGTAAACCCACTTCGTACCAATGGACTTTTTGCCAAGAGGCAGCTCACATAAAGTCCATGTGTCATTTTCTATAAGTGCATCATATTCTGATTGCATGGCAGCCATCCAATTTTCTGAATTTTGTGCTTCATCAAAAGTCAGAGGCTCCTCAACATCTGATGCATAAGATGCATGGTGAGAGCCTGAACGAGTACGACTAGACAAAGGTGCATCCAATTTACTGTCACGCAAAGTGTGCACTAGCCATTTTGGCATACCTCTAGCCTGCTCATTTTCAGCCCTTTCCTCATCAAGTACATCATGTACATCTGCATCAGTAATAGGCTGATCTAAAACATTTTCAGAAACCCCCATAGGCTGTACATTTGCCTCATTGGAACTTACATTCGTATTTCCACCACTGAAAAGAGGCAAAAAAGTGTCATAAATGTCCTGTGAGCTTACATTACTGTCTCTAGTACATGACAGCAAGGGATGAACAGAATCTTCCACAAACACTACATCCCGTGAAACCAGAATACGCTTTGTTTGCGGATGATATAACCTGTAACCTTTGCTTTCAGCACTATAACCAACAAAAATACATTTGACAGCCTTATCATCCAATTTTCTGCGCTGCACTTGTGGCACCAAAGCATATGCCAAACAGCCAAAAACACGCATGTGCTCAATAGAAGGTTTTCTATCATGCCATGCTTCATATGGAGTAATAGACTGCAAAGCTTTCATAGGACACCTGTTAAGTACATAAGTGGCACACATAATGGCCTCAAGCAGAAAAGAATGCGGAAAAGCTTGACTTTTGACCATACATCGTGCCATTTTCGTCAGTGACCTGTTTTTCCTCTCAGCAACACCATTTTGCTGAGGTGTATAAGGCACTGTACATTGGTGTTTTATCCCACGACTAGCCAGAAATGCATTAAATTCATGAGACATATACTCCCCCCCTCGATCGGAACGGAGGGTGCCCATAGTACATTTCGAGACATTTTCAGCCATAGCCAAAAATTGTTTGAAGCACATAAAAACTTCGGACTTCGCTATAAGCGGAAATACCCATGCATGCCTGGAGTAATCATCAATGAAAGTCAGGAAGTACAGGTAATTGCCCAAGGACGGAGTTTTCATGGGCCCACAAACATCACTATGCACAAGCTGCAACCTGCATGTGGCCCGAACTGAACCATCCTTTGGAAACTTAGAACTCTGCATCTTACCCAAAATACAGCCTTCACAAACATGTTTGACAGGTGCTTCAAGAGGTGGCAAAGAAGCAACCATATCAGATTTCTGCAAACGCAGCAAACTGGCAAAATTCAGATGACCAAAACGTGCATGCCAAAGTTTTGTATCTGAAATAGCCCTTGAATCTGCAACAGCATTTGCAAAGTTTTGTCCATACTTGTCATACAAAGTGAGCTTATACAGCCCACGACACAAAAGCCCAGATGCATTCATCACCAAAAATGAGATCATGAACTGTACATCTGTCATCCAGAAATTTGACTACAAGTCCAAGTCTAGCAAGTGCGGATACAGACAAGAGATTCTTCTTGATCCCAGGTACATAAAGTGCATCAACAAGTGTGAAGGAACTGCCATTAGCAGCAGTGAGCACAATCTTTCCAACTCCTTGAACTGGATAAGAGGCGTTGTTGGCACAAGTGACTGAATTCCCATGAGGGACTGACTCGAGAAAGGTAAACAATTCACGATGTGAGGTAATGTGCTTTGTAGCACCACTGTCAAAATACCACACATGTGAATCTGCAGCAACTGACAAGCATGCATCATGGACAACAGGATTGTAAGTGCACTCTGTGCTAAAAGCCCATTCTGCATCAACATCCGCATTACAATCTCCTTTCACAAAAGACTCAACAATGGCTGCATTTGTAGTGGAACCAGCATTTGCAGTGGAACCACCCTCTTTCTTCTTAGCCTCTTTGGCCTTCAACGTAGGACACGACTTGATCAAGTGATCATTGGATTTACAATAATGGCAACGCATCTTCTTTTTGCCCTTATCACCAGAATCGCCAGATGAAGTGCTGCCAGCAGAAGCATTAGGAACAAAATTTTTGCCACTCGCAGAAGAACCATAAGAAGTGGCCGCATTACTGTTACCACCCTTTCTTTGAGAAGCAATAAAAGCCTGTTCAACTGCACGCTGCCTAGTCCTGTTTTTTCTGGAAAGTGACTCTTGCAACAACAATGTGCATAATGCATCAAGCTTGAAAACTTCAGGATTTCCTTGGGTCATAAGTCTCCAAGTACTAGCAAAATTCTGGTCGAAATCTGGTAAGGCATCAAGAACAGTCTGCACAAGGGAACTATCTGAAATGACTTCACCTGCAGAAATAAGCTGCTCATTGATATCCTTGACACTAGCAAGGAAAGTGTCCATATCATCTTCCTCATGCATAATCTTCGACTCCAGCTCTTTACGCAGCAAAGCAATTTTAGCCTCATTGCGGCTTGCATAAAGACCTGCTAAAATATCCCAAGCCTGTTTTGCAGATTTTGCTGAACGGATGTGAGGAACAATGGTGCGCTTCACAGACAACGCAATCAATGCATGAGCCTGCGCATCCTTAACTTCCTAACGAGCTTGTTCTGCCGTAGGCAAAACAACTCTAATAGCTGCAATCCTTGCAGCAAGACCTGCAACATTGCCTACATCCTCAGAACCAAGACGTACATCAATGCCCTGCACAATGTTCCAGACACCCTTTGACACAAGAACATGTTGTATCATATAATCCCACATAGGGTAGTTGTCCCCATCCACCCTGTCCTCAGCAGCAAACATCTTGAACACATCTGTGTTGTTGTTGTTAGCCATGGTAAATGCTGCTCCTGATGTGAAAACTGCCCGAAAATAGGAGAAATGGAACGGGAACAACTTGTGCTATATAACACAAACCGTAGAAGACTATAAGGCACCTGTTATGCAGAAAACGGCACTGACAGAAATTCTGCACAAAATGACAAAATAGCCTGTGCAGTACTGCCTGTAGTGGAAACGGAGGCCTAAATGAGCCCAAATCAAAATTCTGAGCAGACCGAGCTCGTCGAGCTCACCCAAAATATTTGTCGACCTGCAAACGCTCTCCAAAGCTCACTGAAATCGGAGAAAGTGAGTAGGCGTGTGCTGGAGCAGCTGGCGACTAAGCCCGGGAGGACGTAACTTGCTCTGATACCAATTGTTGGAATTAGGGTTGCAGAGAAACACACATAGCTTGGAGAAGACGAAGGAAGCTCAAGGCACACAATAGAGAGTGTGTTACTTAGTGTGCAATGGAAAGATAGATAGCCCTAGAGTGATGGGCGTATATACAATGCACGGGGGAAAAAACCTCCTAAAGAGGGAAAAAATGCCCCAGCGGTCCTAGTGTGTTCACACACATCACTACCACATGTATATGGTAACAGTTGCTATATGCGTCACTATATAGCGACGATTATAGTGTCAGTTATAGCGACGCTCATAGCAACGTTTCCGTATCGACGCTCTTAGCGACGGTCTTAGCGACGTCGGGGAGTATTAAAACCCAATGTATTTCCGTTGCTAAAAACGTCACAAGTGCACACAACTTCTTGTAGTGTCTCAAAAATATCATTTACTCACTTTCATTGCTCATCTGTTTGCTTCACATTTCCACCAACTCCTTCATGCTCTTCGTTCGTCCATATGGTTTTTGTATAGCCAGATGAAACACCATTGGTATTGGTATAATAGTCAAGGATTCATAGTATGACATCAGTTGTGGACATCTGTATGGCACTCATATCATACCAAAAGGACACCATTGTCATATTGATATCATACGGATACGATAACAGTATCATATTGGTGCCACAATCGTATCATCCCGTATATATCGATCTAATACCTGTATGTGGTACCATATTTATATCGTTATCATATGTATATGATATCTTTATTATACCGGTATGATAACTTATCATTGTGGTATAATATTGGTGTCATAACAATATCATATGGCATACAAGTGTCCAACCATTTTGACATCGGTATATATATGACACATGATGTCATAAAGGTGTCAAAAATATACTATACTGGTATGATAAAGGTGTCATATCAACATCTAGTAGGTGTGTTACCTGTGTTATATATGTATCATGAAGGTGTCATACGGATGTCCAACCAATATCATATTGGTGTCCACCAGGTGTCATACATAACGATATCGTCATCATATAGGTGCCATTCTGTTGTCATACCAATGTCGAATTGATATCATATGGTATAATAGAGGTGGCATACATGTGTCCATTTGTCATATCGTTGTCAACCCATTATCATACATGTATGATACAGGTGTTATACTAATGTCCAACAAGTATCATATCCTTGTCATATTGATGTTAAGCTGGTATTATATTGGTATGATACAAGTGCCATATTGGTGTCCCCAACAGGTGTCTTACCGGTGTCATTAGGGCCAAAAGTGACTAAAAAAGGGTTTTGTGCTAATGACTTGATTAAAGGATAGGCTAGTAACGTGTTGACATGTGTAAAAAAATGTGACATTTGTGTTGCCTCTAACTTGTGGCTAGTTTAGCTTGTTTGAGATAATAAAAAGTTTGGATCCTTCTTTGTTTTGGTAGAAATAGCTAAATTTGATAATCTTTTGATCATTTTCAAAGAAAAGATCAAGCAGTGGACACGGAGTACAAGGGCATTGTTTATATATCTGAGCACAAAGTCGTCCATATCTTGAGCATATTGATGCTTTGACACTAAAAAAAAGACCATTAACAGCAAGACTTGATTTAGAATCCGTTTTCACTACTCTTCCATTTCTCAAATGTTTGGTTTTATTTCTGCATTCTCCTTCTTCCTTGCTAAGTTTCTCTGCTCTTTGCCCTTCTCATATTATAGCTTTGTTCTATCATCATTTAACATCTTATTGGCTTCTTCGCATCGCCCTTCTAATAAAATAACTTCTTGCATTTTTCACAATGATAGAGAAGAGGGAGTTTGGAATCTATGTCTTATCATGTTAATGATTGGGTAACTATGCTTCCGTCTTGTAAAGGTGCACACAGAGTGAAGAGAATCGAACGAGTTGAAATGAAAAACCACTAGAAAGGCCGTATCCTTGCATTTAGAGTGACAGATAATGGCTAGAAAGCTAAAGTACAAAATGTTTACTTGGCCAAGGACATGGTATTGAACTTATCTTAATATCCACATTTCCATTCACAATGCTAGAGAAGAGGGAGTTTGGAATCTATGTCTTATCATGTTAATGATTGGGTAACTATGCTTCCGTCTTGTAAAGGTGCACACAGAGTGAAAAGAATCGAACGAGTTGAAATGAAAAACCACTAGAAAGGCCGTATCCTTGCATTTAGAGTGACAAATAGTGGCTAGGAAGCTAAAGTACAAAATGTTGACTTGGCCAAGGACATGGTATTGAACTTATTTCATTATCCACATTTCCATTCATTTTGTAAGTGATACATGTATATTGTAATGTTTTCAACAATGAGAAATAATGCGTTTTTAACTGAAATTATTTGAGTTACAGATGTTTTTCCATCAACAGTTGTGGAGTGGAAACCTGTAGAAAGCTTGAGTGGCACATTCAAAACAATTCATAAAGAACTTGTAGATGTTTTGTATGCAGATAAGACATCTTCGTTTTACAAAACAAGTGGTTTATTTGTGTATTTTTTGGAATATAAAGTTCCACCAAAAGAAGGTGCCCATGGAGAGATTTGAGATATGTCACCTCCAACTTTAATGTCTTTGGATTGGGAAACCCCTGATGATGCATGCACTATTTTAAGATTCAAAGCTAAAATCAAAGATGATGTACTCAAAGCAATGACACCGGACATACTTTCAAGGTGGATCAAGATCCAATGATTTATACCTCTCCATATTTTTATGGCATGTTTCAATATATGGATTTATAACAAAGGACAAAGACAATGTGGCTGAATAGAAGATTGTCACCAAATGAAGTGGACATAGTACTTGGAGAGGATTGGAACTTAAGAGAAATTTTTGCATTGAGGAAAATATTAGGTGCACGGTAAGCCCAAATTATATGTATATATCTTACCAAATATCTTGTTCATCCTTAGTTTTAAGTTATGACTACAGAAGAAGGAGAAGAAAGCTAGGTAATTGGATTCCCCTTGATTTTGAGAAGAACTGCCAAGAGGTTGAATTAGAAATAAGGAATATTCATTCAATGATCCTAGAAAGTTGATTGTCACTACAAATTGGACCTTACAAGATGTAAGAGAATCATTTGAGTTTCTTGATAAAATTTCTCCAGACTATAGATTTATGGTTGATGGCACTATAGTAAATACCAGAGTGGAGAGCACAACTTCCTACAAAACATGTCTTCCTCCAAAGAGTATTTCTTTTGAGCCATCGACAAGGAGGAGTTGAATATTATTATTTCTCTTTGGTATAAGAGGAGGTGTATCTTTTGATAGATGCTCCCTCTCTTTGTCTTTCATCTTCTTTGTTTGAGTTTCCATGGCTTTCCTTGTGGGGTATAGATGGGTGACATCCTCTATCACAAAATTTGATTTCTTTGGAGTTCTAGCAATAGGTATGTTTAGAATCTGAAATGCCTTCACATCCTCAGTTGGAATGGGCTCAAGAAACTTGTCAAATTTGTACCTCAGCATGCTGACAAGCTCAAAATCTTTGCTCATCAAAGTCATCCTATGAGAAAATGCAGCAACAATGCAGTTATCATTCATAAAATCAATGAGAAGTCTTCAGATGCCTCTTGAATGCAAAGTAAAGCTTGAGATTTCCATCTCACAAACTCAAAAATAGTGTGTTCATTCTCCTGCACAATGAATCAGCAATATGCATGACCAACCTCATCAAAGACAATTTTGGAATGAGAAGGCACGTGGCTTTTTGAGCCTTCCTTATCTCTCCAAAAAGCCTTCCTTATCTCTCTCAAAGATTTCAAATGATAGTTAATCCTCTCTTAATGTTCGTCTTGATACAACTGGACTGAGGCTTCATAGAACTTTGTTTACTTTTATTGACATTCAAATCCTTTGGATGGTTTGGGTAAAGTTTCTTGCCGTCTGTTTTGTTCTTGCCATTTGAGATCAATAATGTGAGATGAGGTTAATTTTCCTTGCACAAAACTGAACATTAGAATACAAGAAGCAAAATAACGAGATTCAAGGTTTCTTCATGCAGACATGAGACAAGACAAGACAAAGATCTCATGACAAGAGATGGGCAATAACAAGTAGTGAGGATGTCAACAGATGGAAACAACTTTGCTTCTTCTCACCTTCACTGAACTTTTTTGCACTTACCAAGTTGGATCCAATAAATTCAACTCCATCTTTTCCTTCATTGATAGTTTCCATGCCCATGTTCTTTGAATGATTACCCTTAAGTTTTCTCAAGTCCTCTAAATTTTGGATCTTGGTTGTGCATCTATTTTTCCCATTTCCCACTTCATTGACACCTGCACCAAGCTTCCTTTTACTATCAACTCTCACTCGGATTTGATGTTTAACCATAGGTGTTGCTTTATATCTTGTTAACCTTTGAGATATCCCACCATCTATGATCCAAATAAGCTCTGATAAACTTTGGGTTTCCCTTATTTACTTTAAGATAGCATTGAAATTAAGCTTTAGAAAAACTCCTTGCGCCATTGGAGGTCACAAAGATAGCATCAGTTTGTACTTTAATTGCCAATATGAAGAACCAGATTGTGTCTCCAACCAGAGGGTGTCAGGGTGGGAGGTGTGATCCTTGTAAAGCAACAACAAAGTCTCAAACACCATCAAGGAAGTTTACTTGTGTGTAGCGGAAACTAACATAGACATAGTGAGCATTTTATTAGAATAGATTCCTAATGAGCATAGCAAGAGTGCTTGGATGGAGAGAGCAAAAAAATAATAACACCTAGTTAGATATGCATGAATAAAGAGAGAGAAATTAAGCTATTGACAACAGTTGAGAACCGGATTTATGTAAAGCCGGTCCCCCCTCCAAAAGGCTTTATATTATAGGTTTCCCCCATCAAGGGATTCATTTTATAATACAATACTTTGTGTTTTTTCAATAACTTGCTGGTGCAATGAAGATGGAAGCTTCGAGCACCAAACTCACACTTGTAAAACACAACATCAATTCCCTCACGGTCTCAGACCCCAGACCTCACACACCTTTGAAGATGGTGAGAGCTAGTGGGGTATGAGATTAGATTGAGAGGAAGAAGGAGTATTCTTACGAGACAGAAGTATGTCTCCTCACATAATCACTCATAATAGCTTAGCATAGATCAGTAATTAGCATGGTAGAGGAGATGAGCATGCATTGGAGCTTGGCTCTTGGTTGGATTTGCATCACAAAGCCAAGAGTTTTGTTGGTGTAGGCCTCCCTTCTCACAAGCTTGGAGTAGATGATGAGCTTTCCATTAAAGCTTGAGAAGGAGATAGTCTTCTTTACTCCACACATGAGATTGTGTGAGTGTGTGTGTGTGTGATAACACCTTGCCAAAATCATCCCTCTATCTCTCTCTTGGTCGAACCCTCTCGCTTTTTACTCATGCTGGCATCCTATTGGAGCTAGCAAAGCTTAGCCAATGATAATTAAGAAGCATAAGTGATATCCTTGTGACATGTGTCTCCCTTTCCCCTTTTGTGAGAGCTTTAGGTATTCAATTAATGCAATTAAACTCTCATTGGACCCCTTAGTCTTCTGGCCAATAGGAATCAAGCAAGCCATTGGGCTGCTGAATGCTCATTGGACCCCTTGGGAGACTGTCCAATAGTTTTCTAGAGAGCTTAATTTCTATTGGTTCTTTTATCAAATGTTTTTAAATGAAATAAACTAAATTTACTCTAGCCTAATTCTCATTGGTCCACCTCTATGGCCTTCCGATAGGATTTGAATACACGTTGGGGGCAACTGGGCTAGGGAGTTGGCATGTGTCCCCTATTCCCTTTGTGTAAAGGGAGCTTGCTAGAGTGTGTGTGTGTGTTTCTCTCTCATCCCCTACTAAAAGGGCTTGCCCCCTCCAAGATAGGGATGTGGGAAGACTTTTGAGTTTTTCGACAAGCATCCAATTTACCTAGAGTTTGACCATTGAACATAACCTTTGAATTTTGGAACCTTAGCATTTTGGAAGTCTTAATGGGCTAAACCTTAGGGTCTTTGAAGCCCATTGTTTCACATTTCTCTTTTGCAGATGCCCCCCCTCTTTGGATCCCTATTTTCCCTCCTTTGGATCCTTACTGTGATTGTGCTACCAGATACATGTGCTAGTGATGCGTGTGAACACACTAGGACCGTTGGGGCATTTTTTCCCTCTTTAGGGGGTTTTTCCCCCTGTGCATTGTATATAAGTCACTCTAGGGCTATCTATCTTTCCATTGCACACTAACTAGCATGCACACTCTCTATTGTGTGCCTCGAGCTTCCTTCATCTTCTCCAAGCTGTGTGCGTTTCCTTGCAACCCTAATTCCAACAATTGGTATTAGAGCAGGTTGCGTCTTGTCAGGCTCATCCGCCAGCAGCTCCAACACACGCCTGCTCACTTTCTCTGATTTTGGTGAGCTTTGGCGAGTGTTCGCAGGTCGACAAAATTTTTGGGGGAACACGTAGAGCTCAGTCTGCTCAGATTTTTTATTCGGGCTCATTTTGGCCTCCGTTTCCACTACATACAGTATTGCACAAGCTATTTCATCATTTTGTGTAGAATTTCTGTCAGTGCCGTTTTCTGCATAACAGGTGCCTTATAGTCTTCTACCATTTGTGCTATATAGCATGTGTTGTTCCCGCTTCGTTTCTCCTCTTTTCGGGCAGTTTTCACATCAGGTGCAACATTTACCATGGCTGACAACAACACAGATGTGTTCAAGATGTTTGCTGCTGAGGACAGATTGGATGGAGACAATTACCCTATGTGGACTTACATGATGCAACATGTTCTTGTGTCAAAGGGCGTCTAGAATATTGTGCAGGGCATTGATGTATGTCCTGGTTCTGGGGATGTAGGTGATGTTGAGGATGTTGCAGGACTTGCTGCAAGAATTGCTCCTATTAGAGTTGTTTTGCCTACGACAGAACAATCTTATTGGGATGTAAAGGATGCACAGGCTCATGCATTGATTGTGTTGTCTATGAAGTGCACCATTGTTCCTCACATTAGTTCAACAAAATATGCAAAACAGGCTTGGGATATTTTGGCTAGTCTTTATGCAAGTCACAATGAGGCTAAAATTGCTTTGCTTTGTAAAGAGCTGGAGTCGAAGATTATGCATGAGGAAGATGATATGGACACTTTCCTTGCTAGTGTCAAGGATATCAATGAGCAACTTATTTCTGCAGGTGAAGTCATTTCAAACAGTTCCCTTGTGTAGACTGTTCTTGATGCCTTACCAAACTTTTGCTAGTACTTGGAGACTTATGACCAAGGAAATCCTGAAGTTGTCAAGTTTGATACATTATGCACATTGTTGTTGCAAGAGTCACTTTCTAGAAACAACAGGATTAGGCAGCATGCAGCTGAACAGGCTTTTATTGTTTCTCAAAGAAAGGGTGCTAACAACAATGCAACCACTTCTTATGGTTCTCCTGCGAGTGGCAAAAATTCTGTTCCTAATGCTTTTGTTGGCAACAATTCGTCTGGAAATTCTGGTGATAAGGGCAAAAAGAAGATGTGTTGCCATTATTGTAAAGCTAATGATCACTTGATCAAGCAGTGTCCTAAGTTGAAGGCCAAAGAGGCTAAGAAGAAGAGGGTGGTTCCACTGCAAATGCTGGCTCCACTACAAATGCAACCATTGTTGAGTCTTCTGTGAAAGGAGATTGTGATGTTGATGTTGATGCAGAATGGGCTTTTAGTATAGAGTGCACTTACAATCTTGTTGTCCATGATGCATGCTTGTCAGTTGCTGCAGATTCATATGTGTGGTATTTCGATAGTGGATTGTGAATTGTTCACCTCTCTCGAGTCTGTCCCTCATGGGAATTCAGTCATTTGTGCCAACAATGCCTCTTATCTGGTTCAGGGATTTGAAAGATTGTGCTTACTGCTGCAAATGGTAGTTCTTTTGCACTTGTTGATGAACTTTATGTACCTGGGATCAAGAAGAATCTTTTGTCTGTATCTGCACTTGCTAGACTTGGACTTGTAATCAAACTTGTGGATAGCAGATGTACAGTTCATGATCTCAGTTTTGGTGATGAAATTGTTGCATCTGGGCTTTTGTGCCATCGGCTGTATAAGCTCACTTTGTATGACAAGTGTGGAAAAAATTTTACAAATACAGTTGCAGATTCAAGGGCTATTTCAGATGCAAAACTTTGGCATGCAAGTTTTGGTCATCTGAATTTTGCCAGTTTGCTGCGTTTGCAGAAATCTAATATGGTTGCTTCTTTGCCGCCTCTTGAAGAACCTGTCAAACATGTTTGTGAAGGCTGTATTTTGGGTAAGATGCAGCGTTTGAAGTTTCCAAAGGATGGTTCGGTTAGGGCCACATGTAGGTTGTAGGTTGCAGCTTGTACATAGTGATGTTTGTGGGCCCATGCAAACTCCATCCTTGGGCAATTACCTTTAGTTTGTGACTTTCATTGATGATTACTCCAAGCATGCATGGGCATTTCCGCTTAAAGCAAAGTCCAAAGTTTTTATGTGATTCAAACAATTTTTGGCTATGGCTGAAAATGTATCGAAATGTACTATGGGCACCCTCCGTTCCAATCGGGGGGGGGGGGGGGGGGGGGGGGAGTATATGTCTCATGAATTTAATGCATTTCTGGCTAATCGTGGGATAAAACACCAATATAAAATACCTTATACACCTCAAGAAAATGGTGTTGCTGAGAGGAAAAATAGGTCAATTACGAAAATGGCACGATGTATGGTCAAAAGTCAAGATTTGCCGCATTCTTTTTGGCTTGAGGCCATCATGTGTGCCACTTATGTACTAAACAGGTGTCCTAAAAAAGCTTTGCAGTCTATTACTCCATATAAAGCATTTCATGATAGAAAGCGTTCTATTGAACACATGCGTGTTTTTGACTGTTTGGCATATGCTTCGGTGCCACAAATACAGTGCAAAAAATTGGATTATAAGGCTGTCAAATGTACTCTTGTTGGTTATAGTGTTGAAAGCAAAGGTTATAGGTTGTATCATCCGCAAACAAAGCGTATTCTGGTTTCATGGGATGTAGTGTTTGTGGAAGATTCTAATCAGCCCTTGCTATCATGTACTAGAGACAGTAATGTAAGCTCACAGAACATTTATGACACTTTGTTGCCTCTTTTCGGTGGTGGAAGTTCGAATGTAAATTCCAATGAGGCAAATGTATAGCCTATGGGGGTTTCTGAAAATGTTACAGATCAACCTATTACTGATGCAAATGTACATGATGTACTTGATGAGGAAAGGGCTGAAAATGAGTAGGCTAGAGGTATGTCAAAATGGTTGGTGCATACATTGCATGACAGTAAATTGGATGCACCTCTGTCTAGTCATACTCATTCAAGCTCTTGCCATGCATCTTATAATTTAGATTGTTATGCTTTGGCTGTGTCTAGCTTACATGATGTTGAGGAACCTCTGTCTTTTGATGATGCACAAAATTCAAAAAATTGGATGGCTACCATGCAATCAAAATATGATGCACTTATAGAAAATGACACATGGGACTTTATATGATTTGCCTCCTGGTAAAAAGGCCATTGGTACGAAGTGGGTTTACAAGTTGAAACGCAAGCCGGATGGTGAGATCGATCACCATAAGGCTTGTCTTGTTGCAGAGAGTTATGCACAAAAAAAAGGCATAGATTATGAAGAGACTTTTACTCCCACTTTTCGTATGACTACTGTGCGTTTTCTATGTGCATTGGCAACTCATTTTGGTTGGGATGTACATCAATTAGACATTGTTACTGCTTTCTTGAATGGTGACAATTGGAGGAAGTTTATGTAACGTAGCCTCACGTTTTGTCAAGAAAGGACAAGAGGACAAAGTGTGCAGATGTAAGAAGGCTTTGTATGGGTTGAATCATTATCCTCGTGCTTGGTATGAGAAAGCTGACACTCATTTGGTCAATTAATGCTTTCGTAACAGTCCAACGAAAAGCACATTGTATATAAAGTGTGAGGGTGATATACTTATTATTGTGGTTCTTTATGTTGATGATTTACTGATCACTGGACCAAATGAGAGACATATTGCTGAATTTAAGGCTGATTTGAATGCTACTTTCAAGATGAAAGATTTGGGGCTATTGCATCATTACTTGGGTTATACAGTTTAAGAACTGTGATAGTGGTATTGCCTTGTGTTAGAAAAGTTACATAGAGACATTGCTATGTAAGTTTGGACTTGAGGATTGCAAACCTATTCCCACTCCCATGGAAACAGGTTTGAAATTGAGTCTTCGTGATGCTGGTGATCCTGCAAATGTCACTCTTTATCAAAATGTTGTGGGATGCCTCATTTATGTATGCAACACAAGGCCGAATATTCAGCTTGCAGTCTCACAAGCCAGCAGATTTATGCATAGCCCAATGTCTAAGAATTGGTAGGCTATCAAGAGGATTTTCTGCTACCTTAGTGGCACTTTACATCTTGGCTTGTTTTATCCCAAGGGGGATCATTGCCGCCAGACTTACATGCTTTTTTGGACTCAAATTGGGCTGGTTGTTTTGACACGCGAGTGTCCACAAGTGGTTTTTGTTTCAGGCTTGACAGTTCATGTATATCATGGTTGAGCAAGAAGCAACCTATTGTGGCCACTTCGAGTTGTGAGGCTGAGTACATGGTAGTCTTCATAGCTACGGTTGAATGTGTATGGCTCAGACGCCTTATGGCTGATTTGGGTGTTGGACAGGACACTGCCAACACTATCTACATTGACAGTCAGAGCGCATTGGCAGTTGCCAGGAACCCAATTTTTCATGCTCGCACAAAGCACATTGAGGTGCATTACCACTATGTCAGGAAGAGGCTCTGAGCAGGAGAGACAATCTTGGATTATGTGCCAACATAGGAAAACCTTGCAGATCTTTTCACAAAGGCATTGTCTTGTGAGAAGCTCGAAGCTTTCTACAAAGCTTTGGGCTTACTCCCCTTTGTGGACTGATCATGTCCTCAGGGCATGGCACTTCCCTTTACTCATGTGACAGCTCTCGTTCATCGCATCACTCCAGGGGGGATTTGTTACCATATACATGTGGTAGTGATGTGTGTGAACACACTAGGACCACTGGGGTATTTTTTCCCTCTTTAGGAGTTTTTTTCCCCCGTGCATTGTATATACGCCCATCACTCTAGGGATATCTATCTTTCCATTGCACACTAAGTAACACACTCTATCGTGTGCCTTGAGCTTCCTTCGTCTTCTCCAAGCTGTGTGTGTTTCCTTGCAACCCTAATTCCAACAACCCGGTCTGCCAGCTTATCCAATATTCAAGATTTTTCTCCCTTGGTACTTCCCCATGTTAAATGATCAGTTTAACATGAGAAAATCATTTAGGAGGATTAGATATTAGCTATTATGGACTACGTTTACTACTATTTTACCCTTGTTTAAAGGATTTCTAGGAAAATCTTCGGAGAAGTGTCCTCCCTTTTTGCAACATTCTATGCAATAAGCTTCAACTGGTTTGAGGTTTTTGTCAGGCTCTGGGCATTCATTTTTCCAATGATCATCTGCACCACAGTTATGACAGTTTCCCATTCTTGGTTTAATCATGGGTCTTACCATAGGAGGTCTAACATCTTGATTAGCTACATAGTACATTGGTGCAAGGTCTGGTGGAGCATAAGTCACAGGTGTTCTTTGAGCTGGTGCCATGTTATCTGTACATGGGTGTCCTTGTGGCCTCATGGGCACGTACTGAACATTCCCATCATAGTTTGGTAGATAGTAGCATTCATTAGTCTCATGATTGGTCCATCTACCCTCCATTGCACACCATTTTTGCGATCTAATTGATTGTCCTTGTTAAGGTATCCCTTGCCCTGGTCCCCTCATAGGTGCTTTTTGCATGTTATTCATCATGTCATTCATCCTCTTGAGCATGTCTTTTATGGCTGAAAGCGATGCTGCAGCAACCACTCCCACTTGTGCTGGTTTAGTGGATGATGTTTTCTCATTTTGGTTATCCTTAGGGACATCTTCTTCGTTGAAAATATCGCAATTGTCTCCTAAGTCAATAGCATCCGACACACACTCTTCTAGAGTTGTATGCTTCTTGCTATACAATATAGCGTGAAGTTCTTTGTTTACCAGTCCCTCTAGAAACATTGATACTAGCCGTTCTTCTGCAGATATCTCTACTCCTGCGCGCGCATCTGGCAATGTATTGTTTCATTTGAGTTGCACAATCCCTAACAAACTCACCATGTTTCTGTTTAAAGATGTAGATTTGAGCTACTGTATTGTGTTTGATCCCCATTTTGGAAGAAGCAGCTACAAATCCTTGAGCTAATGTATTCAAGTCCATGATTGACCTTGGTGGAATTTTTTGGAACCATGTCAATGCTTTCCCATCTAATGTCATTACAAACCCCTCGAATTGAGTATGGAAATCGAATATGTGTTCTTCTCTTAGCAGTTGCTTAAAGCTTCCTAAGTGATCGTATGGATCCCCTGATCCACTGTATCTTCTAACCCATTTTTTAAAATCAGCTGGTCTGACACGTCTATTTGGTTCAACTCCCGGTCTCCTGGCAGTTGGTCATGTTCCGAGTCCTTCAAACCAGTCTGTTGGAAATAGTGATTCATGTAGCACTGGACTGGCCTTAGTGTCACCCGGTTTTCTTCGTGATGAGGTGGTTTCTGGTTTCTTAGCATTACTCTCAGATGATCTCTCACGGTGTTCATCTCTTGGAATAGTTTCTGGTCCTTGGTCCAATATCCAATTCTTTATTGAATACCCTTGGTATTTGGTTTGTTCTACCTCGTCACGAGTCATCATAGCAAAGTTATTGTTATAGCAATCCCTAAACAGGTAGGTTGGTAGGTCTGTTGATCCCTTATCCTTGATCTTGAAGATATAGATGATCTTCATGAGTGTTAGTTGTCCTGATTTGGCATGTGAAGTCCACAGAAGATCTTTTACATTTCTATCCTCCCAACAATAGACTCCGATCCTAGGATTATCCGTACTAAGCTGTTTCAAAGGCTTCAAATAACCTTGATCGTATCCTTTGAATTCCAAAGTTGGTGGTCCTTCTTTTGCAGCCACTGATATGGAATTATGGTGTTTACTTCTAACCCCCATTTGTCTATCATGTCAGGGTTTTTGACTTGTAAATACTGAGTTTCGTTTCCATGTACATTTTTTCTTGTTTGTTTGCCCTGATCTCCTCTTCAAACTCAATAGCATGGTCATCAATGCGAATAGCATACTCTTCATTAGGATCCAGGTAAACCTGAGCTCCATGATGATTAGTCTTATAAAATGAGAGTATATGCTTATAGCGCATTGTTGTTCCGGTTTCCGAGTGAGTGGAACAAGAAGACATTTTAGATGTTGAGTCTGAGAAAGTGTCTGAGACTTCTTCAAGAATAGTGTGCAAGAAATTTCCTTGATTCACGCTTTCTTCAGTGGATACTCTAGTGGAGGTTTTTCCAAGTATGCCCTGATTTCTTAGTACACGACCAGATCTAAGGTTCATAAAGACTTGTGAAGACTTGAATAGAGTACTTACCTTAGATTGACTTGTTGTCAATTTCTTTCAAAGAACTTAATTGCAACTTCTGGCAATCTGCAACTTGATTCCTATACAAATTTGATCAAGTTAGCTATTCCTTCACCAAGACCGTATAGTTTTTGCTAGCTATTGTGATTAGTCTATGTGTATCACTGCAAATCGAGCTAATTGAGTCAGTAATTGAAATTTTCAAACTCGATTTTGGCAAAACTCAAAGGACTAATCTGCAACTCAAAAACTGAGTGAACATGTATCAATTTGGATCCGATTGAGCCCAAAAAATTTAGATGGCCTTATATTATGTTGGTCTAACACTGTACAAGCTCAAAAGTCAAAATTGGTGTCTTTGTGTAGCAGTAGTAAATAATCGTGATTATTTACTTTTGTCAGTTTTTTTGAGCTTTTTGGCTTGATTTTCCAAGTGTACAACCTGTTAAGGTCCCTGGACAAGTTTCAACGAGTTTGAACAAAAGCTGTTCAAGTTTATCAACTGTTCATGTCCGCAGACTCTGATTTCAAGAATCTGGGTTAAATCTCACTTTTGTGATCCAAATTTCACCAAAATTGATTTGTGTGGTCTACTTGATGAGCTTGAACTTGTGGTATGCTCAAATGTGCAAGAATGTCATTCTTTGAAGATGATGTAAATAATCGCGATTATTTACTCTGGCTATTTTTTTGCAAGTTTTAATCCCCACCTTGAGACAGATTTGTTAAGCACTTCAACTTAAGGTCTCTACCCAAGTTTCATCAAGTTTGGACTATTTTTGGTCAGATAGTCATCAATTTACTGTCCGTAGACTGACTTTGCAAATTTGGTCACAATTTTCAATCCAATGATCCAAATCTTACTAAATTTGGTTTGTGGGCTTATTACAACATGGTAAAACTAGTGGTATGCTAACTTAGTCAAAAAATTTGAAAAATGGGACAGATGTAAATAATCGCGATTATTTACTACTAGGAACTTTTTGCATCCTTTTGGTCAAGTGAGCATGTACACATGTTTATCACATCTATATAAGTCTATGAATCAATTTTCATCAAGTTTGGACAATGTTTTTCCAATTTACACTCAAGTTTCAGAAAGTCACTATTAGTTTTTTGCCAGTTTGGTGATCCAAATCTTTTGTGCCTTTACAAAAGTTGTTTATACACATGCAATGAGTCACTGGTATCAACCTTGGTCAATTTTGAGCTAAAAGTAAATAATCGTGATTATTTACTTTGTGCCCAAAATGAACAATTTTTTTGCACTTTTTTTTATGGATAGTCTTTTCATGACTTATTTTAAGCCTATGAATCAAGTCAAAACTTAATTTGGCCTAAAATATCAAGAAAAAGTAAATAATCTGAGTTTTTGCAAACTCCTAAAATTTTTAAGTGTCCTTGAGCTTACCCACTGGTTCATACAACTTTTAAGCATACTCTCCAGTCAGATTGAGTGGTTTGGAGTCTTTTCGTGCTATTTCTAGCCATAGACCTGAAATTTTGCAACTTCAAATAATAACTCACAATGATTCTTCCGGAGAGATCAATGTTCTGAAATCCACCTCGGATCCTGCTTACCCTACTCCTATGTTCTCATGCAATGGGGTTGTGGAAAGTGTCCACAAAAACTCGTTTTCTTGTTTTTTATGGTTTTTTGAGCCTTGATCTTAAGACTTGTTTCGTCTATCAATCATTCTCCAAATCCTAATCTAGTTCTACAATCCTACAATCCTAAAGCCACTCGACAAGTACGATTATTTCCAAGCTACCTCTACACAACAAAAGACGACAATCTTAGGCTATGCGATTTCTAAAAGAAAGTTTTTACTCTAGTAGATCCTAGAGGAAGTTAAAGGATAACTTCACAAGATGCTCGTGTTTTTCCCTAGTTTAGGTCTCTTCGATCCCCGGCAGCTGTGCCAAATGTGGGACTGGTGTCTAAACTCACTCCTATCTTATTGCAGACGTAGAGAGAAGCACGATCAAATTGTCAATCCATAGGACGAAGTTGACTCGACTAGTGCATAGAGGCTACAAGAGGTTGTCAATCTCTTGGAAAACAATAAACAACTCGCATCTAACTCAAGCTACACTCAAGTGACTGAAATCACCAAGAGCCAATCGCTCATCGGCAAACAAATCACATCCGTTACAGCATCAAATGACATCCAAACATAATAAAACTTCTAGGACATGTATATAAGACCTAAGCACACATGCTTATGGTCTCAAATTCCACTTTAGATCAGGTGCCAAAATCGTGATTATTAACAGCAGTGGATTTTTGACCTAGTCATTTTTGACCCAGAATGCACCTAAATGCTTAGCAATGATGCCCCAATACCCCACATAAGCTTAGTTTTTTATTTTGAAGTGTAAATTCCTAATTATGATAAAATTAGGCCGCGGGTTGGTGACGCCAAAAGCTACAAAATACTATGATGTGTTTATGTCAATGCATAGAGCTCTTACCTGCAATTGCAATGCAACAAAACATGACTGCAATGTGACAACCGGAGAGGGAGTAGGAAGCACGAGAAGGAGAGAGGTGAGCGCATTAGCTCACGCTGCTTTTTTTAATTATCTAAAACTTGATAATAACTTACAAAAATTGGCTTTTATACCTTAGCCAAAGTTTTTGGTGGTCAAAACTAATAATTTGGGAGCTCTAACTAAAGATAGGTAATGACAGGTTGATACAATCTGGAAGCTTGTAGCCCCGGCTCAACTATTACAAAGTTTATCCGCAAAATAGGAGTTACAATATTGCCGATTTATCAAAAATAATAAGTGTTTTTACATGGGAGCTCCAAAAAATGGTATCCGAGTTAGCTTGCTGCTAACACATCTCCTGCCTGTTTGGAAGACTGTGAGGAAGATATAGACCCTAGTATTGCCTATGGGATTGATGTGCTTGAAGAAAGTCCACAATACTACATGGAGGACTATTGGGGACAAGTCAAACATGTATATCAAGTAGCTGCTCTTGCTGAAAGAGGCCAAAATATCAATTACACTACCAAGAGACCACCTCAATGCTATGAGTATGGAGGTCCACACTGTGTGGCCGAGTGCCCTATTAGGCTACAAAAGAACACCACACTAATGCAAACCAATCAAGCGAGCACGTCTACAATGCCGATACTCATGCGTAATTGATGTGGCATAGATCATTTGATTGCCCAATGTTCGAATAATCCAAATGTGCCAAAGATCACGCCATTAAACTTGATCAAGGTTACTGAGGAGCCATCACAAAGTACATATGTGGTACCAGTAAACGTACTCACACGATCGATGCTCTAAAAACTAAATTATATTCTTGAAGAAAGAGACACGGCATCAATTGTCCAATCTCAGAAGAAGAAGAAAACACGAAGGAAGAGATCACAAAAAGCAGCAAAGTCAGACCCTAGGTTTCAAAGACCAACATAGGGACTGGTGAAGACCCCGTATATATGAACAACGCTGAAGAGGATTCTGATTCAAGTGAGACCATGGAGATCAAAATGACCACTAAGAAAGAAACCAACAAGGAAGATCGTCATGAGCCACAATGGCTAGGATCCAAGAAGAAGATGGGAACTTATCCAAATCCTACAGAGGAGATCGAGCGAGTCAAGCAATTTAGGAGTTTGGTAGAAGATACCCAAAGGGATCTAGAACTAGCACCTAGGCAGATCCAGATTATGAAACATTGTTCCCTACACAACAACAACCTCACAAAGTCCATAGACCCCTAGCCATACCTAGTGTCATCCAAGAAGAAAGCGACTTAAAGTCATGGGAAAGTGAGCTTACTCACTTCTTGTTGGAAAGAATGTTTACAGAGGGACTACCTGACCCTATCGAAGAAATGGAGATCCCATCTTCCCCATGTCAAGGGACTGAAGCCCAAAAGGTGCCGTTAAATATTGCCAAATTGATGGACTTCATGGCTTCAGAAGCTAGAAACACCATCATGTTCAAACTATATGGAGACCCTGAGCTATTCTTAGCTCTTCGAGCTTTCCTCGATGGAGAACTGAAGGTCGGGCTACCACAATTTGCAAAGATGGATGGAGCTAGGGAGATGCCAATAGAGGAGGAACACTTAGATCCACAACCCAACCTAGATGAGAACCCTGTTGTAGGAATACCTATTAACAAGTTGGGACATTTGAGGGCAATGAATCCAATGCAACCATACCAATCACTACCAAGGAATAAACTGTGAAGGGAATCCTTGATGGTGGCGCTGGGTTAGCATTGTGACTAAAAATTATTGGGAAACTATGGGAATACCTCACCTTGGGACCACAATCATAGTAGTAAAGATGGCGAATGGGTATATTGTAAAACTATTGGGATGCTAGAAGATCTCAAGGTCAAGGTCTTTGGACATAAAATAAGAATACCTTCATTGTTATGGATTCCTCCAAGCACACTATGGCATCTGAGATGATCTTAGGACGTCCTTTCATGAGGGAAGAAAAAATGGTGCATGACTAGTCTAAAAACCATGTCTACTTGCAGTTCCAAGATTTTGTCATTCAAGTGGATCTTGTAACTAGTCGAGCATATCCTCTAAGAAACGAGTTTATAATTGATCATAGATCTAACACCACAGTTCACTCGGCCCCATTGTAGTATTGTTACACATGTAAAGTGGACACTGACATTAAGGAAGACTCTCCTTATATGGATGTACTACCTAGGATGATTGAGTCAAACAATGTGGATTGGGTCTACTTAGTAGCAGCCATAGACACTTAGGGAAATAGGGAGACGACTTGGATAACACCTGAGGGGGATGAAATGCCACCACTTATACCCTTAAATATGCTAGAAGCAATGCATATAGCTTCTGATGACCTACAAGATGAAGGTTTCACTGGCATTGGAACCAATAGCATCTCACAAGACTATAGCCCACATGATTTGGGGTCAGAATCATCAATTGAAATTGACTCTGAGGACAAAGAATCTGAGTTAAATCTTAGTACAAATGTGGGGACAAAACATTCAAGGCCCAGTGGTACCCTAGATGACAATCTATCCAAGGGAGCAGAAGACACAAGTAGTGATTCATCTAGTGACTCTTCACTAGAGATCGGCCGTAATAAAAAATTAGACAAGAAGAGTAAGAGATATAAGAGGCAATGATATCGAGAAAATGTGCGTGCTAGAATAAATGAATATGAATCTACCGTAGAATGGATTAACTATAGATGGGAAGAGCTTAAAAAGGTCCAAGCAAGAGTTGAGGCTCGAGAAAGACAAAAACATCTTAGACACCAACGAGAGGGTAATTTGGGAATCACAGAAGTGTTTTTTGAAGACACTGATGATTATTCATTGGAATCTGAGCCGCCTCTACGATATCCAATTGAGCTAAATATCCTCTATGGGAGAGTACTATATAACGCATTATTGGATACAGGAGCTTAACATAATTTGTTATCCGATGGAGTTTGGTGTCAGCTAGGAAAACCACCCCTATCCACAAGCACCATCCGAGTCAAGGGTGTCAATAAGAAGAAGACCATTGTTTTTGGAATCCTACACACTCCTATTATTTATGACAATGAAACCTTGGTTCAAAGCTTTTTGGTCATGCCTGTGGTACTATGGAGGGTAATAAAAACATGGGGTGCAAATGGATGTCTGCAGTCAAATGTAATATCAATTGGGAGACCGGGAGTATCAAGACGCAGAAACCAGCGCATGGCCCTACGGCTCAAGGAATAACACCTAAAATTTCACCTTTTCATAACACAAAAAACAACAAAATGTTGAAAATCCAAAAAGTCACAACATCCTTGCCAGTAGAACAACGCTCTAAAGCTTCAACTTCCATGGCTATGACAGACAACACTACATCAAAGGCTCCACGTGATCTGACCAAGGGTACATATCAATGGGTCCCCAAGGTATCGTTATTGGACCCCTCTATGGTTCAAGTTCATTCACACAAAGGAAACCTCGAAGGAAGGCGTCCACTCAGGTTAAGAAGGTGAAAACCAAATCATGTTGGATTCCTAGACAACTATTAGAAGCCCAAGGCTACTATGATGGAAATGATCGAATTTGGGTACCTAAACATAAATCGTGTCCTTCCCTATCCACTAAAAAACCATGTGAGTCAAACCTTGTGATTCCAAAGCTGATGGAAGACCGTGGGAAGGGAAAGATCACAGAATGCTACACACCTATTCTAGAGCTAGTTTGGGTTCCAAGGCAAAACCAATCTATTATGCTTAGCTCAGGAAAGGGGGAGTTCCATGAAGCTTTAGCTCCTCATGTAATGCATCCATAGAGGTAAAAGCTTCTACACAACCTCTAGGGCCTACCATAGGAAGCCTCCATGAAGCTACAAAAGATTCGACACCTCCCATTGTTCAATTATTACCTGATGCACTACTTCAAGTTCGTTCATTGGAGAGTACCTTACCACCCTTGCAACTCAATGAGGTACCCTTGGCTAATATCCCGCTAAAATCCTCACCTATTACCAATTGGAATAACTGGTTCCAAAAGGTGATGACATCCTTTTAAAGTATGATCTACCCAAGGAAGGGGGGAGTCTTCATTCACGCCAGCCTATTGAATTATTTCCCTCTTACCCTTCTTTTTCTGACCCTTGAGCTTTCCAATTTTAGGGACTGTATATATATAGATATATAGTAACTAACCACCCTAGTTTAAAACAAAATAAAAAATAAAAATAATAATAAAGAGCAAGAGAAATTAGCAAACGCGTGTGCACAATACTAGTCAAAATCATTGACCCAGACCTACACATGTCACATCAAGTACACTAAAACAGAAACCTTTATCATCAAACACCGAACCATCCTCTATTTGTGTTCACAAATATGGCCGATTCTTATGAATATTCTTTTTACCTGTCCCAACAAGTAATGCATTTATGTTATCCTCATATTTCCTTTAAATGAGGTTCGATTGAAACACTCGCTTGTGAGAGAAATGTTTGAGGAGTTAGAGTGGCTGGTCCGCCTCTTGACTACAACGGATCCCTATTCTATCGAGGAAGTTTTCCCAATTGCCGAAGTTTACCCTTTTGCCCAGGCTGAGTATACACTCTTGGTGAAATTTCTAATACTATTCTGCACGAAAGAGAATGAGAACGATAATGGTGATTGGATAGACGATACACACGGCCTTACCAAAGAGGATTACACCTACCTTGATGATGAGGATGGCGGTTTAGCCTTAGAGCTACCGATCGAGCTCTCCAACCTCCACATACTTTGATCCTCATCACTCGAGTGATGGAGGGTATATAGGATTAGTACGGTAGGAGTGTTTTCTGTTTTAGAGTTTAGTGATTAGCAAAGTTCTTTTTTCCCACTGATGTGCCTCTAGAAGGTGGATGTTTGATGGTGACTATTGTGCAGTTTGTGACTATAAGGATGCCTTCAAAGGACAATGACAATGGATGTTTACATGTTACAATTGATGTTCTCCATTATATCAATGTACTACTTCCTTTTATCTATGCTTTCAACAGTTACAAGTTTGCATCTTGTCATTTGAGTTTCTAACAATGCATAAAATTTATGAAGTTGTGACATTGTCAATTTAGATGCTAGATTTTTTTCAAACTTCTAGTACCCTGTTCTTCTCTTTGATTTTGGTCTATTAGTTGGCTTTAAGTAGGTATCAAGACCTTAGGCTGAACTAAGCCACTTAATTGTTGCTGACTTTAATTCTTAAATAGTCTATTAATTGTAGTAACTTTAGTAATGTTTGAAGCTATGAGGATATAGTTCTCTCTAGCTTATTCCACTTAAGTGTGACTTGTGTTGTGGAAGTTCATGTGCTAAGCTGGTATTTGAGACCTCGAGTCTCCCAGCTAGTTTATGCTCAAGCTGGTATTTGAGACCTCGAGTATCCCAGCTGCTGGTATTTGAGACCTCGAGTCCCCCAGCTACTTGTAACAACTATGACAAAAAAAAAAGAAGAGAAAGCGAATAGCACAAACTTCCTTGTATTTTATGTTGATCACACTTAAGTGGTATAAGTGACAAGATCACTAGTCTTTCGACTCTGATGAGCATTCCTAGGGTTAACTACTCTTTAGTCGATATTTTTTAATTAATGTTAGTCAATCTAGTACTTACTTTAGCCCTAGATCTTGTATACTTCTCTTAGAGTCAACCTAATAGACCTTAACTCAATTGCATTTTATTCAGGTACTACGCTTGTTCTAGTTGGCAATGTCACAATTCATGTTTTTTTTTTTTGCATTTCCTATAATATCATGTATGCATCTCACTTATCGCACGCCTGCACATGCTGCCTTTGAGCTTTCACAATGTTGTTTTTATTTTGCTACAGGTACTCCTATCGTGGATCCCGATGCGACACTGTTGTATTCCGAGGACGGAATCTACATCAGGAAGGGGGGCATGCTAACCACCGGTGTCCACTTCTAGTAGTCATGGGTCGGGCTTGTTGGTCCAATAGGAAAATGGTAAGAGTGATCACCGATGAGAGGCGCACTCTAACTGGAACATTCAAGGGTTAGTTGGTTAAGCATGGACGCCCAAGTGTGAATGGGCGAGCTCATATAAAAGTCACCTAAACCTAAAAATGACTTACTCTCTTATTTGTGCAATCGAAGAGTGCTCTTGCTCCATCTCCATCTTCTTCTTCATCTCCTTGTGTGTGTATGTGCGAGAGAGCGAGAGAGAGAGAGAGAGAGAGAGAGAGAGAGAGCATTGCGACGGCACGGTGCCGGTGAGGCGGTTGAGCACGGCACGGCGGTAGCTCCCTCTTCTTCACGTCAAGGAATCCTCCACGAAGGTGAGTGTAGGACGGTGAGTGACACACCCTTGCTCTCTTGAGCTTGTTAGATTAATCTGGTTGTGCGCTTGCAGCCATTTGTGGCTCGCACACAATTACGGCAAGTCCCTTGCTTTGACACGTGCAATAGATGCGCACACACGTGCATGTGGAAGATTTTGGAGAAACTTGAGGGGCAAGCGGGTTGAGAGTTTTGGTAGCTTGATTCTTGTGGATATGTATACACATTCTAGGAAACTATATGAACAACCAGATACCAAAAAAATGTCATTTTATGGTTCATTCCCATATATGCCCTCTTTTTTTACTATTGAGGATGTGTGCGGTGGGCTCAAAAATTTGGCCACTTGCAAAGCGGGAGATCTTCAAGGTATCAAGCCACAAATGATTAAATGGGCAAGATATTTTACACATGAGTGGATGTGTGATATGTTCAACCTTTCACTTCAACATAATATGTCTTATGATTGGAGTACTAATTGGGTCAAGCTTTTGCATGAAGGAGGGGATGTAAAGAATGTAAATAACTATCGGACCATGAGAGGTTCACTAAAAAATATGTAGAATAGCACTTGAGGTTTTATAGATACCTCTTGAGCACATGTGCTATAGAAGATCTCCATATAATGACTCCCCCAAGTACTCGACTATAATGATTGGGTCTCTTATGGAAAATTTATTTGGTTGCATAATGGAGATAAAACTGAGTGATTGGGCTGAGGAGAAGGGCAAGCATGCAAAAGGACAAGGGGTTTTTTGTTGATGCCATAACACCATTGATCATCTTGCACTATTCATTTTCTCATGGAGGAAAGTCAATTGAAAGACAAGCGATTGTTTTGTTGCTTTGTGGACTTTAAGAAAGCCTTTGATCTGATTCCATGTAACAATTTGCGGAAAAGGATGGAAGAAATCCAAGTACCAAATGATTTTATGATTTCGGTTTTCCAAATCTATGAGAAGGTGATGTGTCAATTGCACATGGAAAGAGGAATTTCAAAAAAAATTGCAATAACTATTAGGGTTAAGCATGGATGTGCATTGTCACCAAATCTCTTTGGTCTATGCATTGATCAATTGGAACATATGGTACTTGACTTTATGCAAGAAGAAGACATTGAGGAGGTCACTATTTGCAATGCGGTAATCATGCTTTTGTTGTATGCAGATGATATAGTGCTTCTAGCACACACTTTTGAGGATGCACAAAATCTTATGATTGTCCTTGAGAACTTTTTCTTGCATATTGGACTGATTTGTGAATGAATCCCCAAAACAAAGGTTATGCTTGTGAAAACCAACCATAAGGAGAATCCATGCATTGTGTACAACAATGAGACACTTGAAGTTGTTCAGAGCTTTAAGCACATTTGCTTTGAGGTTTTGGCCAATCGCAAGTGGCATGAATGTGCTATGCATCGTTCGGCGTACTATGCATTTGAGAACATGTGTAATGCGGGAAACATCAAGTGTTGGGTTCTCAAGAAGTACCTTTTTGACACATTGGTGACACCGGTTCTTCTTTATGGAGTCGAATTGTGGGCAGGAAAGAGTTTGATAATGTCCAAATTCTCCAAGTTAAGACAAAAACACCATATATGCTCTTACTTCTTGAGTCAGAATCTCTTCCAATTGAGGTCATGGGCATGGAAAGGGTTGTGGAGTACATCATAAAGATGCGTCAAAACCCCTCACATCGACTTCCTACAATTTCTTGGGAACCAAGAAAAAAGTTCAAAAGACGCATAAAAGCAAGATCTTGAGCATGGGATGGATGCAAGACATAAAGAAGTGGTTTGGGAGATGGGATGCATTACACTTGCAATATGCTGCCTCAATAGATGCTCAAGTGAATGAAGCTTTTCTACAACACCAATGTATTACATCATGGAAGGAGTCCGATGGGTCACACTTTATACATTACACCACCCATATTACCCCCAACTACAAAGCCATGTTCTTTGTTGAAAGAGGAAACCATGCCTACCCTTACATGCTTGAGTCTATCCCCTTGTCAGTGATATACACTATTGCATCCATTTGGCTTAGTTCCCACTCCCTTCGATGCGAGATAGAGCATTGGGGCAATGGAGAAGAGTCAAATCAATTGTGCACATTATGCTCACTGCAAGTTTGAGAGTCTGAGTACCACAAACTACTGGAGTGGTCAGCTTTTGGTCACATATGAACTTGCTTTCCTCACATTTTTAGCCATGACTACACACTTTCCTCTCCTAGCCAGAGTATGGGCTCTCATTTGCGACTCTCATCACCACAATTTTGGAGCATCAAGAGTTACTTAGCCACAAACATACTACATTACATGTAACTTTGGTCTCATAGGTCATATTTGACCTCCAAGGACGATGGTAAGATATCTCTCTCTCTCTCTCTCTCTCTCTCTCTCTCTCTATATATATATATATATATATATATATATATATATATATATATATATATATATATATATATATATATATATATATATATATATATATATATATATATATATATATATATATATATATATATCACTCTCTATCTCTATCCAATCCTCTTTATCCCCTCTGTGTCTCACCCTCTCTATCTCTCTTATGTCCTAGCTCTCTCTCCCATCAATATTTATATGTCCCTACCTCTCTTTGTCTCTCCAAAATCATATCTTTGTGACTCTTACTATCTTTGTCCATCCCTATATATATATATATATATATATAACTCTGTTACTCCCTCTCTCTCTCTCTCTCTCCTCAATTTCTCTGTAGCTCCCTCCCTCCCTCTAAATCTTGTATATATCTCCCCCCTCTCTAGCTATCCCCTACCCCTTCTCTCTCCTTCCCACTCACTCTATCTCTCCATGTCCCACCTCTCCTTTATCTCTGTTACTCCCTATCTATGTACCACTTTAACACTCTCTTTCTTTCTCTCTCCCTACCTATCCCTCCATCTCTCTAGCATATTTCAAGTATTTATACTCTCTCTCTCTCTCTCTCTCTCTCTCTCTCTCTCTCTCTCTCTCTCTCTCTCTCTCTTGCAATGGACAAGGGCATGTTAAAGGTTCTTGTGTTTGAGAATGAGAATCTCAAGAGGACACTTGAGATGCAAACAAGATGCTTGATGCAACTTGAAAAGGAATTCAAGGAATGTAAATGCTCTCTTGTGGACTTGAATGCTTTGAAGGAGCGCATAAGCAAAGTAGAGAATGCCCTTGCATTGAAAGTGGAGAAATGTGACACCATGAGCCAGGATGTATGCAACATGAAAAATGTATGCACAAACAAGTCTTGGACTAATGCACGTGGTAGCAATGTGGTTCCTAATTCCTCCCTCATGCAAGCTATGGTTCAAACAAAGAATGTTGAGAATGTGGATTTGGAGGAGTTGAAGGAAAGGGTGCAACATTCCAAAAACATTGTTATCCATGGAATTCCCGAAGAGAAGTTAGAGACGCCTACTTCTCTTGCCATTGTTATCAAAGATTTCTTTAAAACCCACTTTGGCATGTTTGGAGTTATGGTCTATGAAGCACATAGAGTGGGTAAGCAAGGAGCTCCTTGCTTAGAAGAACGGCCAATTGTATGCACCATGATGGATGAGACCAAATGAAAGATTATCCTTGATAATAGTTGGATCTATTTGAGAGATACAAAATGTTTTGTATGTGAAGATTGCACTGTTAAGCAACAATTTATGCGTTGCAAGGCATATGAGGAGAGAAATAAGAAAAACAAGGAGATCTCTCACGAAGAAAATGTGCCCAAGGAGGAGGCAAGTCCCTCAAGAAAATAGGAATGCGCGACCTATGAGATCGAGTTACAATTGAAAATATGCTTTTGAAATTGCAATGGATACCTATGGAATGGGGGGGTTGGCATTGATGAACTAACAAGCAAAGCCAATGTTCTATTCCTTGTTGAAACTTGGGAGCATGATACACAAAAGATTTAACGGCTTACATGATTACAACGTATATTCATAGATGTGGTCAAAGAATCTCAAGCAATGAAGCAGGCAAGAAGGGGTAGCATATATGGTTAAGAATTGATTGGAAGAGTTTGTATCAATTGTGAAAGAGAAAAAGTACAAATGTTATGTATGGCTGAAAATAATGACACCAAAAGAAGCACCCATTTTTGTAGCCGGTTGCTACATTCTTCATCATGATTCTCCCTTTTATGCTTGCATGGATAGAGATAGCCATTTTTCTATTTTGAAGAGGAAATTGCTTATTTCAAAGGCAAAGGTGATGTTATTGTCATTGGGGATATGAATGCTCGCACAAAAACATTGCAACATGATAACAATTTGATATGCCATACATTTCAAGGGAGTTGGAGGAAGTTCACTTGTATGGTCATACGAATGAGAAAGAGCCGGCTCAATATGGAAGTTACTTTTACAAATGTGTAATAGCACGGGTATGCTCATTGCCAATACTGTACCTTTGTGGAGTGGAACCAATGGATTTACATGTAGAAGACATAATGGAGATAGTGTGATTGACTATATGCTACTCTCAAAAACCATCATCTATCGCCTAGAGAGTTTTATGTTTGGCCAATGGACTCCAAAATCAGACCATCAGACCTTATGTATTGATCTTGTATGTGGAGAAGCAACTAAGCATGATACTCTTAGCCAAAGGGAAGTATGGATTTCAAACGGGAACCAATGTACATTGAAATGGTTAAGCAAAAGTTATGGATGACAAAGCTTCAATATGACAAACCATTGGAAGCTAAATGGGAAGCTTTCAAGAAAGATATCTGTTCTTGTCCGTAAGAATGCTTTTCCATAAATCATGTCCATGGTATCAACAAAGATAGATCACGCAAAAGGTGGTTTGATAAAGAATGTCAAGATGCTTGAAAGTCCTTGATAAAGCGTGATGCAACTATGGACAAAGAAAACTATTAAAGTCATTTTCATACATTCAAGGCATTGATTCAAAAGGAGAGAAGAAGATGGAAAGTGAAGCAGTAATTTTTTCAAGTCGAAACGTCATACATTCAAGGCATTGATTCAAAAGGAGAGAAGAAGATGGGAAGTGAAGCAGTAATTTTTTCAATTCTAAGAAACGGCACGTGCATGTGGAAGATTTTGGAGAAACTTTTGAGAGGCAAGCCGGTTGAGAATTTTGGTAGCTTGAGTCTTGTGGATATGTACACACATTGTAGGCAACTATATGAGCAACCAAATGCTAAAAAAATATCATTTTATGATTTAGTCCTATGTATCCCCTCTTTTTTTACTATTGAGGATGTATGCGGTGGGCTTGAAAAGTTGGCCACTCGCAAAGCGGAAGATCTTCAAGGTATCAAGCCGGAGATGATAAAATGGATGGGAGATTTTCACATGAGTCGATGTGTGATATTTTCAACCTTGCACTTCAACATGGTATGCCTTATGATTGTAGTACTAATTGGGTCAAGCCTTTGCATAAAGGAGGGCATGTAAAGAATGTAAACAACTACCGGACTATAATGATTGGGTCTCTTATGGAAAATTTGTTTGGGTGTATAATGGAGATGAAATTTAGTAATTGGACTGAAGAGAATGACAAGCATGCAAAAGGACAAGCGAGTTTTTGTGACGCCATAGCACCATTGATCATCTTGTCATTCTTCGTGTTCTCATGGAGGAAAGTCAGGTGAAAGACAAGCTATTTTATTGTTGTTTTTTGGACTTTAAGAGAGCCTTTGATATGATTCCATGTAGAAATTTGTGGAGAAGGATGGAAGAACTCCAAGTTCTAAGTGAGTTTATGCTTGCAGTTTCTCAAATCTATGAGAAGGTGATGTGGCAATTGCACATGAAAAGAGGAATTTCAAAAAAAATTGCAAGCACGATTGGGGTTAAACAAGGATGTCCATTGTCACCAAATATTTTTGTTCTATGCATCAATCAACTGGAAAGACATTGAAGAGGTCACTATTTGCAATGCCGTAATCATGATTTTGTTGTATGTGGATGATGTAGTGCTTCTAGCAAACACTTTAAAAGATGCACAAAAGCTTATGGTTGTCCTTGAGAACTTTTGCTTGCATAGTGGGCTGATTGTGAATGAATAATAAAAAAAAAGGTTGTGCTTGTGAAAACCAACCATAAGGAGAAGCCATGCATTGTGTACAACAATGAGACACTTGAAGTTGTTGAGAGATTTTAAGTACCTTGGCCTTGAGGTTGTGTCCAATCACAAGTGGCATGAATGTGCTATGCATTCTTTGGAAGTGGGAAAGAGATCATACTATGCATTTGCGAACATGTGTATTATGGGAAATATCAAATGTTGGGATCTCAAGAAGTACCTTTTTGGCACATTGGTGACACCGGTTTTTCTTTATGGAGTTGAAGTGTGGGGTGGGAGCATCTCAAAGTCTACTTGGAAAGAGTTTGAGAATGTCCAAAAGCATTTTCTTACAAGATTTCTCCAAGTTAAGACACAAACACCATATATGCTCCTACTCCTTGAGTCGGGATCTCTGTTAACTGAGGTTATGGGCATGGAAAGGGTTGTGGAGTACATGATAAAGATGCGACAAAACCCTCACATTGACTTCCTACAATTGCATGGGAAGCAAGAAAAAAATTCCAAATGATGCATAAAAGCAAGATCTTGAGCACGGGATGGATGCAAGACATAAAGAAGTGGTTTGGGAGATAAGATGCATTGCACTTGCTACATGATACCTCAATTGACTCGCAAATGAATGAAGATTTTCTACAACACCAATGTATTATGTTGGTACAGACAAAGTTGCTTGAGGCTAGAAGAGGTGCCAAGCAATGCCAGAGGTGTGCACAGGTGCAAGGCAAAGGGTTTAAGCAGGTATTAAGGTCCTGGGCAGCCAAAGGGTAGTGGAGGTGTATGCTTAATGCGGCTTTTTAGGTCAGAGAAAGGCTCCAAAATGGGCCAGTTATGATGAAAAGTCAAAGTATCCAAAGTGCTCTATCAATGTCTTGGAATGTAGTGCTCGATGTGCTCTAGAAGCTCGTCCACACGACTCATCAAACGAAGCCACGGTGTGCAAGATATTGCAGTTTGACGTCAAAAGGTTTAGCAGATTTGAGACGGAGACAGTTAGGGACAAGTGGCCAAAGTTGATGTCAGTGGATAGGATTGGAGTGCTCAAGCTGGTGAGCATGCGTGTCTTCTTGGATTGTGGATCGGATCTATGGATTGCATGTTATGGCCATTGAAAGATTTTTTGGGGACCAGTTATGGGCCAACTTGACCGTGGGCGAGGGGGGGGGGGGGGGGGGGGGCATCTCGCATCTTTTGGGCCTCAACGAGATTCTAGAGGGTAGTATGAATCAAGTGGAGTCAACAGGTACTAACAGCACCTCAATCGGAGCCCAAGCCAGAGGGATATTGCAAGTTGAAGTCGGTGTTCGTTCCCGATGTCATGGTGCCAGTCTGCTTTTGGCAATTTGGATGGCCTCGGTTTGTGAGCTCATGGGAGCCAAAGTGTAGCAAGGCTAAAGGAGGTTGGAGTCGGAAATGACGGCTTTTGGTCGAATGTCGCGGATTAACCACGAGCATCAAGTAGACAAGCTCTGAAGGCAAGGAGGAAAGGAGGTTTTTTCCTAACATATTGGGCGGAGTTTTTTCAACCCAAGGAGGGAAATTCACCAGAAGCCTCCATGTGGCGGGTAGATGACCCCATGTGCGAAACTCTGAGGGCTGGAGATGGAGTATATGTTTGGGGCCGTGGCCCTCTGAGAGGGGAGCTCCCTCACCCCATGGCTATGGTGAGGCCTTGGGTGACGCTGTTGACTCTATGCGCGATGGCGCAGGCGGTCCTAGCGACGATTTTGGATGGGATGGGCGGCGCCAGTGACGCACGCCCGCATGGATCGGTTGGCCGTGGTAGGTGATCACATGGCATGCCCACGCTTGGGTGGGTTCTCGTGGCCCCGTGAGGGCCGGTGAGGGCCAAATATTTTGGAGCATTAAGGGTGAGGACACTAGCGAGGTTGCTAGTGCCTCCCCGGCATAATTACAGAGGGAGAAAAAGGAGGTGTTCCTTGGTAGCAAAGAGGGTATGTGTGTGTGTGTGTGTGTGTGTGTGTGTGTGTGTGTGTGTGTGTGTGTGTGTGTGTGTGTGTGTGTGTGTGTGAGAGAGAGAGAGAGAGAGAGAGAGAGAGAGAATTCAAAGATTCCAAGGGGGTCAAAAGGCAGTAAAGGGGGAAACTCAAAGGCCGGCCCAGTAAGACAAAGGTGGCAATTAGAGGCCAATCAAAGGCCAAATGAAAGGGAGTTTGAAGAAATTTCAAAGGTGGCCAATAGCCCATCAGAGGGGGCTCCTAAGGGTTAAAGTGAGCTGGCAAAGGTGGAAAAAGGGCAAAAAATAAATAAAAATTGAAAAATGCTAAGGGGCACTAGCGAAATTGCTAGCCTCACCCCTCTCTTAAGCCAGCAACCCCCCCTCAAAGAGAACAAAAGAGAGCAAATCAAGCAAGGGGGCTCCCCCCTTCCCAAGATGCCAAATTATTAAGGTGCCAGAGGGACCAATTAGAGAGCAATTTCTAAAGTTGAAGACCCCCCACTGTAAAAGACATTGTTTTAATGCAATGGGAGCTTTTTGGTGCCGTTTGAAGCCTACAGAGTGGGGTTTTTTTGGCAGAGGAGTGTGCCTAGCAATCCCCTTTGTATTTTACATGAAAATGGCCATTGTGATGGCATTGAAAGCTTTTATATGCCTCTTTAAGTATAATCAAGCCACTATTGCCCTGTTTTACTGTCGTTTCCCCACAGTGCTAGCAATGTGGATGTGTGTGCCCCCTCCGGACCGATGGTGCTTTGTGTGAGAGAGTGAGATTGAATAGCTCTGTGTGTGTGTGTGTGCGCGCGCACGCGTGCGTGTTTTCACGTGTGCGTGTGCGTGTGCGTGTGCGTGTGTGTGTGTGTGTGTGTGTGTGCGCGTGCGTGTGTGTGTGTGTGTGTGTGTGTGTGTGTGTGTGTGTGTGTGTGTGTGTGTGTGTGTGTGTGTGTGTGTGTGTGTGTGTGTGTGTGTGTGTGTGTGTGTGTGTGCACATGCGCGTGCAAGGGTGGAGAAAGATTGTGGTAGTAGGTGTGCATCGTGTGGTGGTCTTGTGGAGTGTGTAAGCATTAGGAAATGAGCAGGCAGTGGTCTGCTAATGCATAATGTGTGTTTGAATATGTTTTTAAGAGGATAGGGGTGTTGTGGATACCTGGATTCACAATCATGGTATCCCGTCATCAAATTCCCTCCTCCTACTCTGTTGTCTCCATTGCCTAGACACAGACATCCCTCGCCATTGAACGCCACAGCACCCTACTAGTTTCTTGTCGCAACGGCGTGGACTAACGTGGCCTGATGTTGTTGCTCTCACCACAATCGTCCTTGGGAAACCATCGCTACAAACTAGTGATTCTAAAGAATAATAATAATTTTTTTTGTCATCCAGAAGATGCCCATAAGTTGTTGCCCCAGTCATCCTCACAAGCTGCCGCCACAGTCGCTGTCGGCACTCCTTATCGCAAGCTGTAGTCGTGCACTCTGTGGTCGTTGTTGCCTACATGCATGCATGGCATTGCACCATCAAAGGTGAGCAGCAAGCCACAACACCTTGTTGGTTTACTGCTCCAACCGTCACCTACACGTACGTAGGCATGGCGCTCCGTTGCCCATTAGACGCCTTTCAGGTGTGACACGTCCATATCACCCTACTAGTCCGCTACTATAACCAGTCCGTGCCGGCGCGGACTGGTTGCAGCCGCAGAGCATCAAACTACCATGGTGTCGACATTGGTGGAACGAAAGGAAAAACAAGTTTTTCTTTATAATTTGCAATATTCAGTGATAATCTTTTGTCTGCATGGTATCAAGTGAAAAGGGTAAAAGAAAATCCTCCCAATGTGCCATCAATGCTCGGATGGTGCTTGAAACCATTCCACGGTGCCACAAAGCGATTTCGATCGCTGTTCGGGCATCAACAACACGTTAAGAGGGTTTTTTTTCACCTCTTTCACTTCGTTTTGTAGATGCACAATTACATGATCAGATAATATGGTACTATGAATCTGATTAAAAAGAGATCTTGTTCTTGTATGGATTCAGGTCATCCATATTATAAATTCATTCAATTTATTCAGATTTTTGAACAATACAAAATGAACCAATCATTGTACTATATTTAATGGAATGTTTTCACTTTGTTCAAAACTTAATTGTATTCTTGCACTTTGATAAGGATGGAGATCCTTTGTTGTTGCTCACGATCCCACTTTGTTGTAATCAAGTGAGGTCAATGTGTTAGTCAAGGAGGATATGATGACACATCTTTGTGGTGACGAGAGCAAGAGTACAAATCTTGGGATAGAGTGAGTGAATGATTTAGCTCCTCACTTAGCTAGGTAGGAATCAACCATGCAGTTAGTTCCATTTCATATTGTATCTAAGGTGGGGGCTATTTCAGATGATAGGTAATGAGAGAGAGAGTACAAGTCTTGGGTTGGAGTCAATGAATGATGTGGCTCCTCACTTAGCTCGGTAGAAAATTGCCATGTAGCTAGTTTTGTTTCATATTGTAATTGAGGTGGGGGCTATTTCAGATGACATGGATGACAGTTACTTTCATATGGACAGGGGAGATGACATTCTTAAAACAACAAGGGTGTCTAGTTATTTTGAGTGCCCGCTAGTGCCTCTCTATAGACTCATTCCATATGCACAATTTCGTGGTCTCTGATCTGATGATTCAGGTCTGAAGGTTTCATTCCTTACGAGTTTTCAATGCATGAATTTGTGAGAAACACTTTACTCTTTTCTTTTTTGCATAAAATTTATTTGTTTGGATGTCAATTAGCTTTTTAATGTTTGTATTGGTATGAATACTCATGCACTAGTTTCATTTCATTAGCTATCTTTTTTCACTTGAGATAGCCTTGGAAAACAAAACAAATCACATGTGGAGTTACAAGCCTTAAAGAGGATGGACAACTATAGCATGGCTGCTCATTGACTAGTTTACACGTGGTAGTTTGATGATTTGTGTTTGTGAATTGTTCGTAGGATGGCCTCGCTTTCATTTTTGCAACATTCCAATACATAGGCGTGGACCACTCCCTCTGCTTTACATTACAGAGAGTGATCCCATATTTCAAGCATTAGGGACCATGGATTGGCTTATTTTGCTGCTCATAAATACTCGCTCGCCATCTTGTGTAACCCTCAAAGAGAAGTTAGAGGCACCTCCTTCTCTTGCCATTGTTACCAAAAATTTCTTGAAAACCCACTTTGGATTGTCATGATTTATGGTTTACAAACCACACAGAGTGGGTAAGCAAGGAGCTCCTCGCTCGGGAGAACGACCAATTGTATAACCATGTTGGATGAGACCAAACGAAAGATTATCCTTGATAATAGTTGGATCTATTTGAAGGATACAAATGTTTTGTATGTGAAGATTGCACTATTAAGCAACAAAATATGTGTCGCAAGACATATGAGGAGAGAAATAAGAAAAACAAGGAGATCTCTCATGAAGAAAATGTGCCAAAGGAGGAGGCAAATCCCTTGAGCAAATACACATGCGCGACCTATGAGGCCGAGTTATAATTGAAAATATGCTTTGGTAATTGCAATGGATACCCATGAAATGCAGGGGTTGACATAGATGAACTAACAAGCAAAGCCAATCTTGTACTTCTTGTTGAAACTTAGGAGCATGATACACAAAGGATTAACAGGTTGGAGGATTACAATGTACATTCATTGATGCGGTCAAAGAATCTCAAGCAAGGAAGAGGAAAAAGAGGGGTAGCATGTATGCTTAAGAATTGATTGGAAGGTTTTGTATCAATTGTGAAAGATGACAAGAACAAATGTTATCTATGGCTGAAAATTATGACACCAAAAAGACCACCCATTTTTGTAGTCGGTTGATATAGCTCTGATCATGATCCCCCCTTTTATGCTTGCATGGATAAACATCAACCATTTTTTGATTTAGAGGAGGAAATTGATTATTTTAAAGGCAAAGGTGATGTTATTGTCTTTGAAGATATGAATGCTTGCACAAAACCATTGCAATATGATACTCGACAGTTTGATATGCCATATATTTCAAGGGAGCTGGAGGAAGTTCACTTGTATGATCATACTTCAATGGATGAGAAAGAGTTGGATCACTATGGAAAGTTACTTTTACACATGTTCAATAGCACAATGTATGCTCATTGCTAATGGTGTATCTTTGTGGAGTGGAACCGATGTAGAAAACATACTGGGGATAATATGATTGACTATATGCTACTCTCCGAAGCCATCATGTATCCCATAAAGAGTTTTGCGCTTGGTCAATCGATCGTAAAATCAAACCATCGGACCTTATGTATTGACCTTGCATGTGGAGAAGCAACTAAGCATGATAATGTTAGCCAAAGGGAAGAGAAGTTATCACTATGCATTGATTTTAAGCAGGCACCAATGTGTATTGAAATGGTTGAGCAGAAGTTATGAAATGGCAAGGCTTCAATATGACACACCATTGGAAACTAAATATAAAGCTTTCAAGAAAGTTATTTATTCTTGTGCCAAAGAATGTTTTTCCATAAAGCATATCCATGGCATCAAAAAAGATACATCACCCAAAAGGTGGTTTGATAAAGAATGTCAAGGTGCTTGAAAGTCCTTGATAAATCTTGATGCAACTATAGACAAAGACAACTATCAAAGTCATTTGCATACATACAAGGCATTGATTCAAAATAAGAGAAGAAGATAGGAAGCAAATTAAAGTATCAATTTATTCAACTCCAAGAAAAAGCACGTGTATGTGGAAGATTTTGGAGAAACTTGAGAGACAAGCGGGTTGAGAGTTTTGGCAACTTGAGCCTTGTAGATATGTACACACCTTGCAAGCAATTATATGAACAACTGGATGCTGAAAAAATATCATTTTATGGTTCAATCCCATGTATTCTTTATTTTTTACTATTGAGGATGTGTGCGGTGGGCTCAAAAAGTTGGCCACTCGCAAAGCGGGAGATCTTCAAGGTATCAAGCCGAAATGATTAAATGGATACGAAACTTTACACATGAGTGGATGTATGATATGTTCGACCTTGCACTTTGACATTGTATGCCTTGTGATTGTACTAATTAGGTCAAGCATTTTACATAAAGGAAGGGATGTAAAGAATGAAAATAACTACGGGACTATAATGATTGGATCCCTTATGGAAAAAAAAAATTAGATGCATAATGAATAGAAAATTGATTGATTGGACTGAAGAGAATGGCAAGCGTGAAAAAGAACAAGCGGATTCTTGTTCACACCATAGCACCATTGATCATCTTGTCACTCTTCGTGTTCTCATGGAGGAAAGTCGGTTGAAAATCAAGCAATTGTATTGTTGATTTGTGGACTTTAAGAAAACCTTTGATATGATTTCATGTAACAACTTGTGGCGAAGAATGGAAGAACTTTAAGAACCAAGTGAGTTTTTCCTTGCGGTTTCTTGAATCTATGAGAAGGTGATGTGTCGATTGTGCATGGGAAGAGGAATTTCAAAAAAAAATGAAAGCACTATTGGGGTTAAACAAAATGTCCATTGTCACCAACTCTCTTTGGTCTATGCATTGATCAATAGGAACAAATGGTACTTGACTTTATGCAAGAAGAAGGCATTGAAGAGGTCACTATTTGCAATGCGATAATCGTGCTTTTGTTGTATGTGGATGATGTAGTGCTTCTAGCACACACTTTAGAGCATGCACGAAAGCTTATGGTTATCCTTGATAACTTTTGCTTGCATAGTGGGTTGATTGTGAATGATATCAAAGCAAAGGTTATGCTTGTGAAAACCAACCATAAGGAGAAGCCATGCATTGTGTACAACAATGAGACACTTGAAGTTGTTGAGAGCTTTAAGCACCTTGTCCTTGAGGTTGTGTCCAATCACAAGTGGCATAAATGTGCTATGTACCGTTTGGAAGCCAGAAAGAGAGCATACTATGCATTTGAGAACATATGTAAGTGGGAAACATCAAAGTGGGGTTCTCAAGAAGTACATTTTTGACACATTGGTGACACCGGTTCTTCTTTATGGAGTTGAAGTGTGGGATGGGAGCATCCCAAAGTCTACTTGGAAAGAATTTGAGAATGTTCAAAAGATTTTTCTTACAAAAAGTTAAAACACTATATATGCTCCTACTTCTTGAGTTGGGATCTCTTCCAATTGAGGTTATGGACATGAAAAAAGTTGTGGAGTACATGATAAAGATGCATCAAAACCCCTCACATCAACTTCGTACAATTGCACAGGAAGCAAGCAAAAAAGTTCAAAAGATGCATAAAAGCAAGATCTTGAGCACGTGATAGATGCAAGACATAAGGAAGTGGTTTGGGAGATGGGATGCATTACACTTGCTACATGATGTCTCAATAGACTCCCAAGTGAATGAAGCTTTTTTAAAACGCCAATGTATTATGGCTTGGGAAGAATCCAATGGGTCGCGCTTCATACATTACACCACCCATATTGCCTTTAACTATGAAACCATGTTTTTACCTAAAAGACAAAATCGTACTCACTTTTAAATGCTTGAGCCTATCCCCTTGTCAGTGATACACACTATTGCAGTCATTTGGCTTCGCTCCCACTCCCTTCGATGTCAGACAAGGAATTAGGACAATGGAGAAGAGTCAAATCGATTGTGCACATTATGCTCACTGTAAGTTCGAGAGTATGAGTACCACACACTACTAGAGTGCTCAGCTTTTGGTCACTTCCGAACTTGCTTCCCTCACATTTTTAGCCATGACTTAGACCTACACACTTTCCTCGTCTAGCCACACAAGGGCTCTCCATTGCAACTCTCATTACCACAATTTTGGAGCATCGAGAATCACTCATCAACCACACACATAATACATCACATGTAACTTTGGTCCCATAGGTCCTATTTGACCTCCAAGGACAATAATAAAATCTCTGTGTGTGTGTGCGTGCGCGCGCGCTCATGCATGCGCTTCCCTCCCTATCTCTTCCTCTCTTCTCTCACTCCCTGTGTGTGTGTGTGTGTGTATGTGTGTGTGTGTGTGTGTGTGTGTGTGTGTGTGTGTGTGTGTGTGTGTGTCCCTGCCTTCCTCCCTCTCTTAGAGAGGGAAGAAAGAGGGAGAGGGAAACGCAAAGAGAGAGAGAGAGAGAGAGAGAGAGAAGTGAAATGAAATGTTATATTAGGGTCTTCAAAAGGCCAAAATGACCTATGATACAAAATGGTGAATCTAATACCATGTCTGGGTATAAAAGAACTAGAACAAAGATACTACTACTAGAATCCAGCCTCATCTGCAGTCTAGATGTCGATGATGTGTAGCCCCTCTCCTCAATCGTGGCCATCTAGATCTCCGTCGCTCCAATGCTCGGTCAATGAGAGTGTCGGTAGTGGTCGAATGAGTGTGGGCCAAGCTTTGCACTGATGGATGCTCCTCTAGCTATCCCATATCTAGTGAAAAGAAATCTATAATTTGTCTCTCCCTAGTAAAGTGACTTTATATATGTGCAACTCAAGTAGATATAGCCCAAGACATCTTTGATCCTCATAACTCACGACCCTAGAGAAAGGACCGAAACCCTCTCTATATAAGCAGTGGGAGGGAGAGAAGTTAAGATAAATAATTGACTTAATAATATATTCAAGCAAATGTCTTCAACTAATCATGGTTGTAGAAGCCTACAACTAGGTCTATATATAGGGGAATTTATAGCACTTAATCCGTGAGCTCCTCTCTCTCCCCCCCCTTATGTCACCCCTTCCCTTGCCCTCTCCCTCTCTCTCTTTCTCCCTTGGGATAGTTTCCTATGACGTTAAAATACTCTTCTTCTTCTTCTTCTTCTTCTTCTCTCTCTCTCTCTCTCTCTCTCTCTCTCTCTCTCTCTCTCTCTCTCTCTCTCTCTCTCTCTCTCTGTGTGGATCGTCAAGTGGGCGCTTAGGGCCAAGGAGAGAGGGAGAGAGTAAGGAGAAAGAGGGAGAGGAAGGGAGGAAGTTTGGGAGGGGAGGTGAGAAATTTTCCGAGTTTTCTTTTCATATGTCTTTGGTCATGATTTTCACTCACCATATCTCTCTCCCCCTCTCCCTAAGTCTCTCTCTCTCTCTCTCTCTCTCTCTCTCTCTCTCTCTCTCTCTCTCTCTGTGTGTGTGTGTGTGTGTGTGTGGAAGTGGACATTGAGAGAGAGAGAGAGAGAGAGAGAGAGAGAGAGAGAGAGAGAGATTTTACTATCTTCCACATGGTCAAATATAACCTATGGGAACAGAATTACATGTGATGTAGTATGTGTACGATTGATGAGTAAATATCGATGGTTCTAAATTGTGGTGATGAGAATTACAATGGAGAGCTTAGACTGTGATTGGGAGGGGAAAGTGTAGGTCAAAGTCATGGCTAAAAATATAAGGGAAGCAAGTTCGGATGTAACCAAACGATGAGCACTCTAGTAGTGTGTGATACTCCGACTCTCGCACTTGCAGTGACCATCGCACAATTAATTTGACTCTTCTCCATTGCCCCAACGCCCTGTCTCATATGGAAGGAGTGGGAGCTATCCAAATGGTTGCAATAGTGCATATTGCTGACAAGGGGATATGCTCAAGCATGTAAAAGTAAGTACGGCTTCCACTTTCAGGTAAGAACGTGGTTTTGTAGTTAGGGTGGTGTAATATATGAAGCGTGACCCACCGTATTCCTTCCAAGCATAAATACATTGTCGTTGTACATAAGCTTCATTCACTTGGGAGTCTATTGAGGCATCATGTAGCAAGTGTATTGCATCCCATATCCCAAACCACTTCCTTATGTCTTGCACCACACCTGGGTGGCCCTTAGCCAATAGAGCATGTCCTTGCCTCACCATAACAAATTGCCAACATTTGAAACACAAAAACGTTGGTAACAAACTACACTTATGTTGTAATCAATTCTTTGTGCTTTTTCCAAAACACAGTCAAAGAAAAATGCGACAATTGGTGGAAATATAGGTTGGTCGATGTGGGTTAGTGTGAAAGCCACGAGGTGGTAGATTCAATTCCTCCACCTCAATGGTACATAAAACCCATCATGAAGAACATGGAACAATTCAAGTGTAAAATACATCCTATGTGTTTAGGCTCACATGCCACCTTGGCATATGATGTCATCAGATGATGCATGTTTAGCTTAACCTCAAATCATGAGGATCAAGGCGTATGACAATCACCTTTGGCATTGATTTTAACATCACGTCTCAACAAAAAATATCACAAATGTAAAAGCTAAAGCACAATAGCCACAACAATATGTAACAAGAGAAAATAAAAGGTTGGGTTGGCAGGCCATGTATCTGAAGCACTTCTATAAACTGCAGTGGGGATATGAGCTTGTCAAAAACATCATAGAGAGCGTAGTAGAGTTATCCTACCACCGATCAAAACCTACATAAACATCAAGATGATACTTTTAAGAGGAGGCAAATTGATTGTCGTTACACTCCACTCCACGTAGCAGCATCTTTGCCTAGAGCACCTTGTGGCCAACACTTGTATGCAAGAAAACATGATAGCAAGGGAAATTAAGGTGCTTGCTTGACCATCTTATCTTCATCTTAAATGTGTAAGGCACCCAGACATGATCATGGACGAAGTGTTGGAGAAGTGACCTCTTCACAAGGGACTCCATAAGCTATCAAGGAGCTTGGACAAACTAGCCCTTGAAGCCAATGCCATTAATCAAAACTTGCGTAAATCATGGCCATGAATCAAATTCCTTGCAGTAGCCTCAAAAAGGCTTTCGGGTTAACAAATTGAACTGTCATGATACCTACCCATGTCCATTAATGATCTCTTATAGAGCTGCTTGCAATACGTTCAAGAAGGCATTGTGTAAGCCTTGCTTCTGCCATGTATCACCATCAATTGTCATAGCCTCTTGGAGGAACAAACTCTGAAAATGGGATTTCTCAAACTGGCAGTCTCTTTATTCCTCATCTGGCGTCTTGCTCTCTTGCAGGACACTGCAATGATCCTTAGTACTTTATCCATTTTTCAAAAGCTTTAAGGATCATCTTTGTCGAGTTCTAACGTAGTATAAGACATACGATTTCTGCCTTTGAAAGCTATACAGAGAAGCCTTTTCTCCGCTAGCATCCATATGCATGCCCGCATGTTTGATATGGGCAAGAGGTAAAACTATTGTAGAAAGAGGGCAGCGTTTGTTCCTGTTGCTGCAGCACTTCGTCTTCTTTCTTGCAACTAAGTCCTATGCAAAACTTTTCAGCTGCAAAACTGATGTCGTTGAATCAATGCCGTTGTAGATGAGCACACCAGGGAGAGGAGTGAACTGCCTTGTGAGAAGCTGCAGGGTGCAGATCAGAGTCAGGTTGAGTCATTAAAAAACAAAAACATTTCATTTTACGAAGAGCAGTTTACAGAGTGCAGACCTTGATAGCTTCTTGAGATGCTATGCCTCCGATGATAGAAGCGACGGTGTGGATTTCTGATGCTCCAAAGCGACACATCTCACTGACAAGGTCATCTGACAAAACAGCTCCACCAACACCCCCACCAATCATCTTGTTCAGCAGTGTTGTTGATAAGGTCTTCAGCTTCATTGCATCCTCTTCCAGCTCACTGAAACAAACCCTGAGAGAAGGTTAATAGTAATCCAATTCATAAAGCCAGGCAGAAGCTGCCACCTCCATACAACATGTACTTGCAGAACAGCACAGTGGCTTCTCAGCGTGATGAAGCTAGGTATCTTTCACATTGAAGCAGCTTGAATTACGAAGTCTTTTCAGAGGGACCCTCTTACAGTTAATATCCATGCTTAATATGTTTTACATATATATGTATGTACATATGTTCGAATGGTAGCATTCCTCAGTACTTCAAGAGTGCAAAAAACTGTGCCATCACAACACCCTAAAGAAAGCTTGCAAGTTGCATGACAAAAGTTGTTCATATTTACTCATCAAAAACTCCTGGGTATCGATTGTAACTGCTTGCAAAGTGGTCCACTCCACGAAGAAGCACGTAAAAAGTTGCATTACTGCAAGCACAAACAAAATTACAATGGTCACAAAATAAGGGCAAAAGCCAAGGCAGTAGTTAATAGACTGAGATCATTCACAGGAAAAAGCAGAAAATCGAATAGACACAAATCTGAATGCCCGCTTAAGCAGTAAACATGATGAAACAGTTGCTCTCAACTTCTGGCTGGTGATTTGATTTAAAGGCAAAATTGCAAAGTTGGTATGAAGTCAAATAATAACACTAACTTTGACATGCTACTGGATATTCCCAGTGAATCTCACACAACTGCCATGACAAATTCAGCACAGAAGTAAAATTGAGCAACCATACATGTCCATAATGTGGAAAATGCTGCCCTTTTCCGCCGCTTCACGACCCACCATAAGTTCAGCTCCATTATTCGCAGAAGGCAACTCTCTTATATATTCATAACAAACCCACACTTGAAATCAATAAAAATTAACACTCCAAGATAAATCTACCATAGCTGTAAAATTTCGGGAAAAAAATGCATCAACAGCACAGACGAGAAAGCAATTGCATGAAGAAATAGCATCAAATCCCCTTCACAGATCAGAACATTGATCTTGCCTACCTAGCCAGGACTGTACTAAAGAAAAATCCACAAGCAACTCAAACACAGCACACCTCAACCACCAAGTTGCTTGTATACCGTATAAGAAAAGAAAGTACTACTAATTTACCAGTGGCATAACAGTCTTGTGAGTGCAACCTTCCATGTTCTCTCTTCCTCCCCAACCAGCACCTCTTTCTCCTTCCTGCTTTTCCAGAATTCACATCAAAGGCCCCAACTTCCCAATCTTAAAATCTATAAAATCTTAATTTACAAAGTTGGCCCTTACTTAAAATCAGCTCTACACTTGCGAGCAACACTACCCCCCAGAAAAAAGAACGCAGACACATGCACACACAGGCACAAACCCGCATTCATGTGTATGCTCGCACAACTCCAGGTAAAGGCAATTTGGCAAAGGAAAGAGGATATTCACTAAAGAAAACGTAAGGCATCTAAGCCTTAGGCTACAAAAACTATAGACAAAATGGACTTGCTCATTTTGTAGCTGCTCTAGTCATGTTTGCAACCAAAACAATTCTAAGACAATGAAAGAGGAGAAAAAAAGCTTTCAAAGAGACCATGTTGCTACATTAGCTATGGTAGAAATTATAATCCTTTAAGAATCAAGGTCTAGTTTGCTCAGCAGTTTCTCCTCGGAAATAGACAAGAGAAAAGAGTGGGGTTCGCTTTTCCAAAGGAGCACGAGCCTGTACTGCCTAGGTAGACAAGTTTTGGTTGACGCTTTTGAAGGTGACTCTGTTTATGCAAATCACTCATGTAGAGACAAGGAGGAAGTTTTGAGGCCAGACTACTACCTCCACTTTGCAAGAGTATGGAGACTAACAGAGAATGCTGGAGTCAACAATTATGGTTCAGGACTTGCGATTTGGTTCCAAAGCAATTTAATCTCCAAAAAAGGCGGTGTCATCATCCTCGGTGTGCCTTGGAACCAAAGGTCTCCTATGATACCTGAATTTTATAATTAAAGATCTTCATCTTTAAGTGAGAGCACAAACCTCTAAGTGAAAGGCATATTTCTGAGGAATGGGGAAGTGTGTTTTTACTTGGTTTTTGCACAAGATAAGGGATGTGTCTGAGAGAGAAAGTTCACCCTCCAGTTCAATTGAGTGTTAAGTTTATTGCAAACATTGTTTTGATGATGCTCTCTTTGATGAGTTGCCTCATAAACACCAAAAGATTGTCTCATTAATCCGAGTTTTTTGTCTGGCAACCAAAATGTTAGGTGAGTTAAAGACATCCAGAAGAGAATTCTTTGGAGACTTAGACGACACAAAGCTTCAATTGAGCTTGTGTACCTTTGAGTCGAGAATCAGAGACGGTTTTTTGAAGTTCACTGCGATGCTTGGCAGATTGCATTGGAGAGGTGCTACAACACAGCCAATTTGGACCAAATGCCTTGAAGATGCAAACTTCATCTACAACAGCCTTCGGGACTGAACGACTCGTAGACGCAAGATTGTATGACTTAGCTTACAAGAAAGCGTTTTTTTTTTTTTTTTTTTTTTTTTTTTTTTTTTTTTGAGGGGGAGAACTTGGGCTTGAACCCGTGTATTACTTGCAGAATAACAAAAAGCCCTAAGGTAGGTATTACGAATAACGAACTGATAGTGAAAAAATCCTTCAGGTGCAACAGGATTACAAAACCGTAGGGGGAAAAAACCACCAATGATACAAGGAATAAAGTTTAAACCAGGGAGATACATCAAAATCTGGAAACAAGGGAGTAGAGGACTGTAGAAAAGAGCTGCAGCAGAAACAGGCCACCTAGCTCTTCAAGTCCAAAAGCAGCTGAAAATTCCACTGAAGGATCTCCCAAAGCAAACTCCTTAAACTGCACCAGGCACACTCCAATAGAAGATTACATCTTTACCACAAAACAGCCCTGCATCAACTTACAAGAAAGCACAATTGCCTATTGAGAATGCTTGCTATGTTGGGTACATAATTTTCTAGGAGAAGGATATGTTGCAAGAGTGGACCCTTGCAGATTGAGATATTTCCTTACTCGAGGAAAGGAGATGAGATGGGGGTAAACTTCCTTTCCAGGAAGTATGTAGGTAAGAGCAGACAATCCCTCCCGAAGCCTCAAATAATGTATCCTGTAGACCCCGACTTTTCAATCCTATGGGGGAAGCCATAGGACAGCTTTGGGGTGTAGAGGTATTTTATCTACGACTCCAGCGCTGAGATGCAAATTCCTTTGGCTCACTCATAAAGTGGACACTGAGGAGTATTTTTGCGAGTGTATGACAGACCAAAGAGTAAATTTAGTATGACCAAAAGAGGACGGACGGTCTACTTCAATCTCTTTCATTTCCACCTTGGCACATTAGAGTCATGGATTTCATTATGAATCTCCCTAAGAATAAAGTCGATTGATGAGGGATAAGGTCCTTATTGCAAATGAGTTGTCCAAGATTTGGACATAACCTAAAAGGTGAGTCACGGGCTTGGACATTCCAAGCGAGAAATCTACAGCAGCACGTGAGAAAATTGCAACAACTGAACTTGGAGAGGAGAGAGAGAGAGAGAGAGAGAGAGAGAGAGAGAGAGAGAGGTACAATGTCCGACGATCCTCTCTCTACAATGCTCCCAAGCTAATCTGCTAGGAGAGAGGCCCAGGCTCTGCTTATAAAGATTTACAAGGGGGCCCAAAAACAGGATTCCCCCAAGAGCTACTCAGTCCAAAAGAAACTTTCCAAAAGCTGTACACGGAAAAACCCCCAATATAGGCCATACGGACATGCCATGTGGCAGCCCGTAAATCACGGCACGATTTGCAGAAGCTACCGCATCTTCACCAAATTTAGATTCTGCTTTATTTGTAAGGCTCCATTATAGGTGCCACGTCATCACATTTGTGACATACCCCCCTCTTAAGAGCCCTCCAAAAACTAGCTCAGTAGACATTACTCTATGTACCCAAGCACTAAGCTGCACACATCCAACACTTGCACAAAGACAATAGTCACTTAACATTCACATCATTATCCCCATCGAGATCTTATATGAGAATCATGATCAATGTAACTTATTTAGCAATCACATCGAGATTGCGCATGTCACAAAGTGATGACGTGGCTACAGACAGCAAAAACCCTAATTTCTGACAGAAACCCTAAAATTCCTGCAAACCCTAATTTTTGCCAAAAACCCTAATTTCTGAAAATCGCAGAGGTTTGAAAAAAAAAACTTTTTTTTTTTTTAATGATGAGCGGCACAAATCTTGCTTTTTCTCTATGCAATGAGAAAGAGAGAGAGAATGCTTTTGCTTTCAAGTTTTGACTCTCTGTGAGAGAGAGAGAGCAGTTGCTTTTGATTTGAAGCTTTTGGGGCTCTGCTTTTGGGCATCCCTTGTAACCTTTAAATTAGTGGTGAGGGCCTCACTTCTCAGAGCATCTGGACGCAGAGTCTGAAAGTGAATCCCGACCCACTCTCTTGTACTTTGAGTTGATTAATATAAACAGAAATACCGAAAGGGGCGCCACTCTTTGGGGCCAATATCTCTAGGCACGAAACTCCGCCGGGCCAGTGCAAATCTACTATGATCTGTGAATTGTTTGAAGTGGTTATTTGGTGCTGTCGCGATTGATTCTTGACTTGGAGTGTCCAAGTCTGTTACAGTGGTATCAGAGCACGGCCGATTTCTCTTCTACGAGAAATCGGATCACCAATTTTTTTGTTCCCGCGGCACCTATGGCTTCACGCAAGGATCAGTCGACTCCCTTTGCATCTGGAGATGCGGGCAGGGATCACAACGAAGATTCAGACAGAGAGTATGGCCCGCCTCGGCCTACTCAGGCGGAGCAAAAGAAGATGAAGCGTCATCAATTGATCGGCGATGCAACAAAGATGATGCTCACTTTTGCGAAGGATCCAAAATTGGCAAAATATATGAGCGAGACTTCTTTTCAGGAAGTGCATGAACAGTGGCAGAAAAACCACTACACCACCATTGAAACCCGCTCTTAAGAAACTTTCTGATCACAAACGGTATTCAGAGAAGGAATTACAAGAGGTGGTTGATCCACGGATTGCTCAGGTTTTTGACGCGCAAAAGAAAGTCAAAAAGCACGGCAAAAAGCAAAAGAAAAGCACTGACTTCCCGAGATATTTGGGTCGTCAGTCGACATTTGACAAGGCAAAGAAACAGAAGAAGCATGTTTGATTTGAAGGAGTACGCAGTTCTCCTTCTTCCTCTTCTTCCGACAATTCTTCAAGCTCTTCAGATTCGAGCGAAGAAGACACAAAAGCGAAGCAAGAAACAAAGCTTCGGAAAGGGCAAGAAAAAGGAAAAGAAGACTAAATCTCGCCCAAAGACTGACAGTTCTATTGAGGACTCGTCTACAGACAGCTCAGATTCTGATGATGGAAACTTCTATGCGAACAAGAAGAATTTTTACAAAGCCAACCAATATGACTTTCTCGAAGATAAAAGCAAGAAAGTCCGAGAGTTTAAGGAAGGTGGCCACTCGATCAAGTTTGATACTTTTTCAAGATACTCAGATGTCGAAGGCTTTGTCTTTTATACAACAGTTTGACATCGCTTTCGCGGGAAGACGCTATTCAAAGCACTCCAAGATTCAGAGAGCTACCTCTTACCTTAAGGGGAATGCTCGTACTTGGTGGTCCACGCTTCTTTTAAACAAGACTACGCCAGTTAAATGGCTGAAATTTAAAAAGCTTTTTATTTCTTCTTGGTTGACGCAAGAATATGAACGAGATATACGAGCTGCTTGGAACCATCTTCGGATGACCAAGAAAGATACAATCAGTGCTTATTGTGAAAGATTCTGGAGCTCTTTTCTACCCGCCTCTTCATTCAAGAAGATCTCGTTCGGAGAACAGATTGAGTGGTTCACCTTGGGTCTACCTACAGAGATCCGAGATGACTGCTTGGAACAGAAGTCGGCTTCTATTCAGGAGTTGATGAGTCATGCGAAGCGGGGCTTTGCCATTCACTCTGGCAATCTGACCTACCCCACAGATGAGGCCATGACACAACGAGCCGAACAGACTTCTGGGAATGAAAGTAGAAAGAAAAAGAGCAACCCAGCGAAAAAGGATGCACGACCCAAGCTTACTCCTGAGGAGAGAGCTCGCTTCATCAGAGAGGGGAAGTGCTTTGGATGCGGGGAACATGGACATATCTCCATGAAGTGACCTAAAAAGGCACAGAAAGAACAGAATGATAAAGACGACGACAGGCCTGAGAGTTCGAGAGCACCTGAGGAACGTCGCAGAAAAGGTAGAAAGAAAAGCAGAACCGGTACCACATGGCGTGGGACCTGCACCGAATCTAATGAATGTAAGTACAAACTTTGCCGCTTTTGGGGCAAAGTGAAGGATCAGAAAGCTCTATTGAAGGAGCCAAGGCCGACTTCTTTTCACTTGGAATTGGCGGCACGATTTGGAATTCCGCCCGACAGACTGATGCCACAGGCGGAGGTAGTTCGACTGGCACCCGAATGGGGTGTTGCCATTACACCGAGCATTGGCAAACTTCGTTTGCAATGACAGGGGTGTTCAGGGCACGCAAGTGACGTTCTATTCAGGATCCCTTGGTACCACAAGAACTACGCCCTGGTTGACTACCGGGCCAAGAAAGCGACTTTGATAAATGAAGGGCTTAGAGATTGTACTTGATGAACTTCAGTTTCTTACTCATTCTTTTGGGAGAGAACTGAACGATGGATAAAGGTTGAATATGTTTTGACATGATCAAAAGAACGCCAAGATTTTTCTCCACACTCATGCCGATTGCTTTTCAGAGGGCCTGAAGATCAAACCATTGATCTGATACCTGGAAGCACGCCACCTAACCGGCCACCTTATCGTGTGAGCCGAGTATAGAATGAAAAGATTATGAACCCAGTGAAAGACCTCTTGGAAAAGGGTCTTGTCCAGCATAGTACTTCACCGTATTGCTCTCCATTGTTGTTGGATTTGAAGAAAGACGGATCTTGGAGAATGTGCATCGATTATAGCGCTCTCAACGAAATCACCATCAAGAACAGATTTCTGATTCCTAGGATCGATGATATACTCGACAGGTTACAGGGATCCTCGTGCTTTAGCAGGATTTACTTGAAGAGTGGATATCATCATATCCGAATCGCGCCGGGAGACGTCTACAAGACAACCTTGTCGGATCAGAAGACTCAATGGGAAAAGAACTTACCTTTGGTGGAATTTGCCTACAATAACAAGATACACTCTTCGACGGGGAAGATGCCATTTGAGATTGTTGAAAGTGCTGCGAAGGTTCCATCCTTCCTGAGCACGAAAGATTAGATATTTGAAGCGGATGAATATTCACGAGATTTGGATACGGCTTTTGCCAAGGTTCGCGAGACTTTGCAGAAGTCTCAAGAACGACAGAAAAAGGCAGTGGATCGCCATTGTCACGACTTGAAACTGAAGGAGGATGATTGGGTGCTCTTATGAGAAGGTACACCTACGAAAGAAAAAGGGAAAGGAGAGGCTTTTTCCAAAGCTTAGTATGCGATACTACGAACCTTTCCAGATCACTGAAAAGATAAATGATGTCTCCTTCTGATTGAAACTGCCAGATACTTTGAGGATTCACAATGCCTTGCATGTGAGTCTCTTGAAACCTTTTAAGGGTGATGTGCCTGATGATGGGGAGCATGATGAGCAACCCGAAGTGGAAGAAAACGAGGAGATCCTTGTTCCTGAACAGATTTTGGCACATAAGGATACGAAGAAAGGTAAAGTCCGAAGGCGGAAATTCGAGAACTTTCCTGCATTTGATGCGAAGTGGATGGAGGAGGAGGACCTAGCAGATACTCCTCGGATTGTGAAACTTTACCTCGATGTTTTGGTTTACATAGTCTACTCCAAACGGAACCCAGAAATTCAGCTTGGCCGAAGATCTGGTGCAATGGGATGCACAAGAGGAGAGTTACTCCGCTCCTTTGTCAACAGATGCCTTGATTTTGATACTAAAGTCACTGATGTCTCTTTGAGCTTCAGGGATACTGAGTATTCTGCTGGATTACTTTATGAAATGGAATTCCTGATAATGATACTAATTTGTTCTTGACTTCTTTTGAGTGCAGGAACTGATAGACGAAATGACTGCAGCATTTGATCTGATCTCGAATAGACATGGTTGCAATAGGGGTTAGTCAATCAGACATCGATGAGGTCCCGATTGGACCTAGATGTGATTGCTAGCTACATTGCCGATAAATCATGGTCTAAAATCCGAATGAATGTTGAATGTCATGTGATGTCCTGGGATGTCTGGTGATGTCCTGTGATGTCGTGTGATGTGACTGTCGATTTTGTACATGTACTAGAAGTGTGTTTCTAGTATGTAGATACTAACAGTCAGTGTGCTAAGACGGTTTATGGCTTTTGTCGGTTTTGCAGGCGTAATCGCGGTCGATTACAATGCTTTCAAGAGGGGGGTATGTCACAAAGTGATGACGTGGCTACAGACAGCAGAAACCCTAAAATTCCTGCAAACCCTAATTTTTGCCAAAAACCCTAATTTCCGAAAATCGCAGAGGCTTGAAAATTTTTTATTTTTTATTTTTAATGATGAGCGCCGCAAATCTTGCTTTTTCTCTACGCAATGAGAAAGAGAGAGAATGCTTTTGCTTCAAGTTTTGACTCTCTGAGAGAGAGAGAGAGAGAGAGAGAGAGAGAGAGAGAGAGAGAGAGAGAGAGAGAGAGAGAGAGAGCAGTTGCTTTTGATTTGAAGCTTTTGGGGCTCTACTTTTGGGCATCCCTTGTAACCTTTAAATTAGTGGTGAGGGCCTCACTTCTCAGAGCATCTGGACGCAGAGTCTAAGAGTGAATCCCGACCCACTCTCTTGTACTTTGAATTGATTAATATAAAAAGAAATACCGAAAGGGGCGCCAGTCTTTGGGGCCAATATCTCTAGGCACGGAACTCCACCGGGCCAGTGCAAATCTACTGTGATCTGTGAATTGTTTGAAGTGGTTATTTGGTGCTGTCGCGATTGATTCTTGACTTGGAGTGTCCAAGTCTGTTACAGTGCTGATCTTTTCACGGATGTCGTGATGTACTACATCGTTATCCCCGTCGAGATCTTATATGAGAATCATGATCAATGTAACTTATTTAGCAATGACATCGAAATTGCGCTGATCTTTTCACGGATGTCGTGATGTACTAAATCTCAGTACTATCACATTCAAATCACCCGTCGGGTGAAAGAGATAAAATATTGTATCCATTTCATCTTTTCGACACGTACTCAACAACACACACATGAGAGAGCACATGTAACAAGTTCATTTTACGAATTCCTATTTCAATGTACATCTTTTCATAAAGTCGTCTAACAAAATACCATCAGTCTGTTAGTATCCCTAAAATCTCATGGAGAAATTAGTCCATTCGAGGTAACATGTGACAAAGCAGTGGAGTGGCTCCCCTCTTGTGCAGTCGGCACTGCACCATATTCAACCTCTTGATTCCTCGGTCACTTTTGGAATAGTCGGTGCTAAACCAAAAGCCTTAAGGTAAAGCTCCAATATCTAAGGAGAATCTGCTAAGTCCTCCTCCTCCATCCACTTTGCATCAAGAGCCAGATCGTTCCCAAACTTGAACAAATATTGGCGGAACAACTTACCCTTCACTTTCCTTTTCTTGTGTGCTAGGACCTATTCTGGAACAAGAATCTCTTCCCGTTCTGGTTGCTTGTCAAGCTCCCTATTGAAACGAACAAGGAGAAGGATATCCCGGCTACACAGACCGCCTACAGATATGCGTAGGACGAACCACCCGACCATAGCCACCAATCCGGCAGCTCCCCCGTGATGGGGCCAGCGTCCGAGGACGTAGGCGTGCACCTGTAAGACCCAGCGTCCCATACCACCCGGCCTCACCTCCTTGAGGTGACCTCGTGCACTCCTAGCCTCGCGGGCTAACCACTGGCACTCTGTCAGTGGGGGTCGATAACTGCAAATGAGGTCTTGGCCTCCCTTTTATAATAATGGCCGGCCACACTGGACGCCCATCCCGACGGTTTCTAGGCTAGATCCCCTCTCCTGTGAGCTAGACATAACATACTTCCCCCCTTAAGAACCATTAATGTCCTCATCAATGAAGTGGGGATACAGAGCCTTCAAAGCTCTAGCAGGTTCCCAAGTAGCAAACCTTTCAGATTGACCCTTCCATTTAATTAAGTACTCGTCATAAGTCTTTTGACGTGAATGACGGGTACGATGATCTAGAACTGCTTCTGGTTCTCAAGGAATATACTCAGTTTGCATATCTTGCCATACATTTTCCTCGATAGGCACAACAACGTCGGCTTCGCCCAATTTCACTTTAAGGCGACTGACATGAAACACCATATGTACACTAACATCCGAAGGAAGAGCCAGTTTGCAGGCAACTTGGCCAATTTTCTTTGTGATCAATATCTAGCTGAAAGCTTATAATGCTTTCCTGTTCGCATAGTCTTAGAATCCTTGGGTATCTTCAGATAGACCCATTGTCCCACAGCTAGAGTCCTTGGAGACCTCTTTTGATTAACATGAGTAGTAACTCGGTCACGAGCCGTTCTTATACTATCCTTAGCCAATTCGAGCATTTCCTACATGTCATACAGGAAATCACGAGCTTGGCGTTCCTTGACTTTCTCTAAGCCAATAGCAATCGGGGATTTAGGCTCGAATCCATACATCAGCATGAATGGGCTAAATCCAGTAGCAAAATGCTTGCTACTATTATAGGCAAACTCTAACTGTGGAAGATACCTTTCCCAATCAGATTGCCTGTGAGAGACGTAGGCTCTCAACATGTCCTCTAACGTCTGATTCATCCTCGCAGTTTGTCCGTCGGACTCAGGATGGTCAGGAGACGACATACTCAACTTCGTCTGAAGATGAGCAAGCACATCTCGCCAAAATCGGCCAGTGAACTTAGTAACTCGATCACTGACGATATCTTCTGGCAGACCATACAGCTTATAAAGCTGATCGACAAATAAAACCACCAACTCATGGCTTTTTACTGTCGACTTCGTAGGTATGAACTTCGCCATTTTTGTGAGTCTATCCACCACAACCCAAATAGCGTCATTGCCCCGACTAGTATTTGGCAAACCAACGATGAAGTCCATGGAAATACTTTGCCACTTGGCATCTCGGATTTCCAATGGGTGTAGCAGGCCAGCTTTCCTAAGCCGCTCTGCCTTATTGACCTGACACTGAGCGCATCTCTTCACATAGCTCTCTATGTAAGAGCGCATTCTTGGCCAATACAAATATCATTTGACCAAAGCCAAAGTTCTCTGGATGCCTGTGCCCAACGCTAGGAACATCGTGGCATTCGCACAAAATCCTTTGTCGAACCCCATCGATTTCCGGCACGCAAACTTTACCATTTCTAAACAATAGTCCACCTCTAATGGAATATTGTCGCTGTCTCGTCCCTCCAACACGACTCACTCGGGTCTCCGGACCACCCAAGCCGGTATGCGAGTTATACCTTGCTTCGATCTCATTCCATATCTTGCTGGATCCTTTTCTATAACGGATCTCAAAGTCAAACTCTTGCATAAGCTCAACCCATCTAGCCTTCCGGCCTCTGAGATCACCCTGATCACAGATATAGCGCAAGGAGTGATGATCTGTCGATGCAACAAATGTAGAGCCATATAAGTAGTGCCGCCATTTCCTCAGGGCGTGGACTACGGCGTAAACTCCTTTTCATACGTTGGATAACGCATCTCAACATCAGAAATCTTCTTACTTTCAAACGCAACAGGACGTCCATCCTGGTATAATGCCACACCAATAGCATAATCACTAGCGTCCGTTTCAACCACAAACTGTAAGGTGCAGCGGAATGATTGTTTGCGCTTTGCTCAAGATGAGTGCTCCGAACTGTGCTCAAGGTTCCTTTTAGTTCTTATGGAAGGGAGAGCCTTCCGTTCTTAATGGAAAGTGCTATGATCACAACCAGTGAATGGACATTGTGCGTGCAAGTGTATGAGACTGAGAGATAGAGAGAGAAGAGAGATACGACACCAGAGACGTAAAACCCTCCTCCAAAGGCCCCACTCTCGTCGGCGAGAGTGGTCTACTTATGATTGCACAAAGTGGTACAATTGCGATGCAATGGACTGATGCAACCTATGACTATGTCGGTGACGACGACGGTGATGACGACCATGACTTTAGGGCTGAAATCTGTGGTCTTCTATTTGCTGAATTTCGGGGCTGTTTCGGTGGCTGAAAATGGCTGTTTTGGCTGCATTTTCGATGGCTGAAAATGAGGGTCTCTGCAAGTCTTTATGGCTGAATCTGATGCAAATCAAGCATGCTGAAAACGCTGTCCATCTGCATTGGCTGGAAACCAAAAACACTAGGCTGCCTGCTAGCGTTAGTGAAAAACGCTAGCCTTTCTGGGACTGCTAGCGATCAAGGGATGGCTGAAAACGCAAGGACTGTGGAAGTGCTAGCGATATGTGAAAACACTAGGGTTGAGTGTCTCTGCTGTGGGAACGGGCTGAAGTGGGGAAGTGGCTCGCGATGGTGAAGTCCCAAACTGAAAACGCTAGGCTCATGGAGAGGAAAACGCCAGGCTTGGGGGGTACTGCGGGTTCCTGCTGAGAAGATGCCTGTTGAGCATGTGCTCCTACTGCCTCTTCTGCCAGAAAGTGCTAACTTGGGTTTGCTTATATATTAATTTAGCAAAATTGCCCTACCTACTTTTGTTGCAAAGTCACTTAAAAATAATAAGTGAAAAATGTCAAAAATAGAGAAAATAGGCTAAATGCACTGGAAAAATCCCCTAGCTGATTCTAATGGATTCTGATGGGAAATCTAATGATAATGCTGTGTGCAACCAGAGGATATGCATCTAAACTAAGTGACTGGGCATGCACGGTCTACGAATAGACTCACAAAAGTGCCAGATCACTTCTAATCTAGACTTGACTCCACTAACTGAACCCTAATCATGTTGTAGCTTGTCCACGGACACATAGGGTTGGATGTGTCACGTAACATCCACTCCTTTTCAAAGTGAGGTACTGGTACCGAACTGTATGGCGTCGAGGGAGATCGCCAATAGCATCCGGAATCCTGGAAGGGACTCTTCGTCGGCGCACTCTGATGTGTGGGTCGTGCGGTACTTGAACTTCATAAAGGTCTGCAACGCTTTCTTCTTTGGGCCGCGCCGAAAGCGACACAAAGTCTTTTGTGACTCCTTCCTTGCTTCAACTTCGTCTAGAGACCTGCTTCTTTCGTCTTCAAGAATCTCCAAGGCTGAAAATTCCTGAAACCATTTCCAACACAAAACCATGAACATACCTATTCCATGTAAAGTGAGTGGAAAAAATCTTGTCTTCGCTAAAGACTGTGTATGCAATGTAGATGAACATAGAGATGGAGTGACATCCCGTTCATCAAACACATGCAAACAATGAGATCGAATCGTTTCCGTTTGATCGAAATCAACCAACTGTGGCAAATCACAATGGAAATGCCCATGCTTGGTGCTCATACTTTCAT
>NC_140952.1:55267468-55387468 GCF_014529385.1 Adiantum capillus-veneris | reverse complement strand
TTATTGTCCGAAAGCTCTCATCAAGACGCTCATTCCAGACAACAGGGGAATTACCTCTACGATGAGGACCCAAAGTCTTTGGCCCTTTCACCCCTCCTTTTAAAAGTTGCGTAAGCGGAGCAAGAACTTTAGAGTAATCCTTGATAAACTTGCGAAAGAATCCAGTAAAGCCTAAAAAGGACTTTACTTGGCATACATTCTTCAAAATGGGCCAATTTCGCACTTCATCCAATTTTTCAGGGTCGACGCGAATTCCATCGCGAGTAATGATGTGACCCAAGTACAAAAGCTCTTTCATAAAGGATTCACACTTAGAAGCCTTAGCATAAAGCTTCTCAGTTCTCGGTACTTCGAGAACAGTGCGTAAATGCACTAGGTGCCCAGACAAACTTCGACCGTAGATCAAGATATCATCGAGAATTACAACAACGAAGTTGCCTAAAAATGGTCTTAGCAGATCATTCATCATCTGCTGGAACGTAGCGTGAGCATTGGTCAAACCAAAAGGCAAGACCAAAAACTCGTAGTGACCATAACGCGTATGGAAGCCTGTCTCAGGAATATCTTCTAGTTTGATCCGTATTTGATGATAGCCTGATCGCAGGTCTATCGTCGTAAAATACAACGCGCCATGGAGCCGATCTATCAAGTCGTCCATGCACGGGAGCGGATACTTGTTCTTGACATTGAGCTTATTCAACCCCTTGTAATCCACGCAGAAGCGCATAGTGTGGTCCTTCTTTCGAGAAAGTAACACTGGCGCTCCCCACGGGGTCTTACTTGGTCGAACAAAACCCCTGTCGAGATAATCTTTCAGCTCCCGCTGAATCTTATCCTCTTCGGTTTTACTAAACGGATAGGGTTGCTTTGAGAAGGGTTGGCTACCAGCCACCAACTCAATGCCATGATCTACTCCTCTCGAAGGCGGCAAGCCAGGAGGTAGATCATCAGGAAAAACATCCTCGAAATCAGTCATGATTTCTGACTGATTTCTCGAATAATGTTGGATTCGTCGGAATCCCCAAGTTCAACAAAAGAACATGAAATATTTTTACGAAATTCAGTGACAGAAGTACCAAGCACTAATGAATCAAACCAAGCAGATGGTACGCATTGATAAAAGTCAACATCAGAAGACTTTATTTCTTTATACATTTCCAAAGCAGTAACAACTGGTATTGCAAAACCATTATTTACAGACTTCTGATTACAAAGCGACAGATACATGAGGCATGTTCTTCTTAACAAAAACAAGAGAGTGATGTACATAGTCTATATACAATGAGTTTTGTTTATCATAAAACCATGGAATTCCTAAAATAACATCTGCTCTGTTCAGGCGCATGATGTGGAAATCCAGGTTCTCTTTGTAATCAGCCAGCTCGAGCGACAAATCTGGAACCATCCGATTCCATACATCCGTATCTACGCCACAAGCCATCTTCACGTGATACTCATGGTCACTGTCCCGCGTCCACAGGCTCAGTTTCTGCACCAATTTTGCATCCACAAAAGTGTGTGGGCTTCCATTATCAAGGAGTACGGTCACGTCGTGACCATTGATCTTCCCGGGGAAACGGAGAAGATTGTGCTTACCAAACACTTTGGTGCTAAAAGTACAGTTAGTGCATGAACTGTGCGCTAAATGATGGATTTCAACTTGAACAACATCAGAGTTACCTGAGATCTCGTGAATCTGAACCGAAGGACGACCTTGCGGTTTCTGTTTCTTCTTCTTCTTGGGGAAATCCTTGATTTGGTGACCCGTCTGGCCACATCCGAAGTAAGCCCCCTTCTTCACTACATCAGCAACTGAAGCATTTCTGGCTTTCTTCTTCTCCTGAGAAGATCTCGGCGGTGATTTGGACTTATGCTGGAATCGGGGTCGCTTCTTCAAAGCACCCTCACTGGATTGATGGTCTGCAGTTCTTTTCTTCTCATAATTCGCTCCATTTATCAAATGGAACGTCCTGGCCTTTGTCACTGCATCCTCGGACATCAGTCGGGGCTTTGTCCTTAATTAAGGCCCAACGGTAGTCCTCATGCAATCCCTACAGATACATGTGCACAGCGTGCGTAGAATCCACCTTGCAGAAGGTGAGCGCCTCTTTGAAAGCTGTCGTATATTTATCAAAAGACAGAGTTTTCATCGAAAGACTCTGCAGTTTGGCATAAGCTTTCAAAGGGGCCATTTTAGCGAAATCCCTCTTGAATTTCACACAAAAATCAGCCCACGTTGTAGGCTTCTCTGTCATGTCGCGCCACCAGGTAAGCGCCTTACTGCGCAGATAGAGAGGAATCGTCTGAATTCTCCGTTCATCATGCTTCCCATGGAGATCAAAGTATGTGGTCCACTGGTGCAACCAGTTATTTACGGGCAGTTCCGTACACTCCTCTTCTTCCCCTGTAGTTTTGTACGGAATCGTGGCAGTCGGACCACCCTGGGAACGCCCAAAAGCAGCAATCTGCATCCGCAATTGCTGGAGATGAGTTTCGCCCTCGGAAATACGCGCAGTCGTCGACTGAGCCATATTTTCGAGAGTAGAGAGTCGAGAATTGAGCCCCTGTATGACCCCTTCGAGAGAGGCCGAAGTGAAGGTTCGTCTGAACATTCGCGTTTTCCAAAGCGGTCACACACTGGTTGAAACTCTGGAAAGTACTTGTAATCCATGTATAGAGAGCATGCGTGAATGGAATTTGGATGTTACCTGGCACGTCGTCACGCTGCACATTTGAACTGGAGGAATCGATGGCGAAGTGCGCAAGAAACTGGAATTTTCAGGCGAGACCGGGTCTTTTCTGCACTTTTCGGTCGCGAAAAGTCGAAGTTTGAAGAGCTCTACGCGCCGATGTGAGCGTCCAAAGGCGAGCAGGTGATGGCAGGAGTGCAGGAGTGCGAGCAGGTGAGAGAGAGGAGCGGTGGGAGAGAAGCAGAGGGCTGAAAACTGAGTCCTTCTGTGAAAAGTCACTCTCTGTAAGTGGTTTTTTATAATTTGCAGGTTTCAGACCATGTTTTAAAAAAATTCAAAGTGTCCTGGCCTTTATTAAAATAAAGGAGAAGTCATCTTGTAGCGTAAAAAAAATCCCCCAATCGTCAGAAAGATGCAGCACAAAAGAAATATCCGAGAGGACGCGCGTAGAGAGAGAAGACTGGCGCATGGCAAATTTGCCCCCAGTTGAATGCGTGCGCAGGCTTGTGCCAAGCATGCTACCCTTGTCCATGCTGGACCCTCCACGCTGGAAAACGTTGGCTCTCTCCTGTAGCGCTGCAACCAAGGCACTGGCTTCTCTGTCTCTCCCCTTCACAGCAGAAGAACGAGCAACCCCTTGCTTGCAAGAGAGAGGTACTCTCTCTCTCTCTCGCTGAATTTTATCAAAAATCAGCGAGCAGACTGTTAAACTTCACCTGCAAACATGCTCAAGAGAAGAAAACAATCGAGTAAACAGTTAATTCATCAAAAATTGCATGAAATGGTAATTATCCGACTCTGACCAACCCGTAGGTGTGCACATAGTCCTTCGTGTAGCCAAGCTGGCTCTGATACCATGAAACGAACAAGGAGAAGGATCTCCAGACTACACAGACCGCCTACAGATATGCGTCGAACGAACCGCCCGGCCATAGCCACCATCCGGCAGTTCCCCCGTGCTGGGGCCAGCGTCCGAGGACGTAGGCGTGCACCTGTAAGACCGAGCGTCCCATACCACCCGGCCTCACCTTCTCGAGGTGACCTCGCGCACTCCTAGCCTCGCGGGCTAACCACTGGCATTCTGCCAGTGGAGGTCGATAACTGCAAATGAGGCCTTGGCCTCCCTTTTATAATAATGGCTGGGCCACACCTGCCGGTTCACACTCGACGGTATCTGGGCTAGATCCCCTCTCCTGTGAGCAGCACATAACACCTATCCTCTGGCGCTCCACCTTTGAAAGGTCTCAATAGACTCACATGAAATGCATTGTGAATCTTCCAAGTATCACATAACTTCAATCCAAAGGATACATGGTTGATCTTTTCCTGTATCTGGAAGGCCCCATAGTATCACATACTAAGCTTTGGGAAAAGCCCCTCCTTACCCTTCCTCTTTCTAGGCGTGCTTTCTCAAACCGAAGTAACACCCAATCATTCTCGTTTAACTACAAATTGTGCCGATGCTTGCCTGCTACCTTCTTATGCAATGCTTGAGACTTCTGCAAAGCCTCCCTTACCTTGGCAAAAGACGTGCCTAGATCTTGTGTGTACTGATCTACTTGAAAAAACTTGTCCTTGGTGCTTAGAATCAATGGCACCTTTCTCACACCCTCAACAATCTCAAATGGTGTCTTCCCCGTAGACATGTGAACAGTGGTGTTGTAAGCACACTCCACCAGAGGCAAATACTTCTTCCACTGAGTCTTGTGATCAGAGATAGAAGACTTCAACAGTCCAAAACCACTAAGTTGGCTATCCCGTCTGTCTGTGGATGAAACGATGACTAGAATTAAAGCTGAGTGCCAATATTCTCCCACATTGTTCTCCAAAACAAGCTCGTGAATCTGGGGTCTCTATCTAACACTATAGATGTAGGCATGCCATGTAGTCTACAAATCTGAGAGACAAACAGTTTGGCCAAATGGTCGGCTTTAACTATTATCTTTACTCGTATGAAGTTGAATTTGTCGATGACGGTCCAAATACCATCATGCCCACTCTGAGTTTTTGGAAGATCAAAGATGAAATCCATTGCGATACTCTCCCAAGAACGGTGGAATAGGTAAAGGTTGTAAGAGTCATGCCGTTTTATGCATGTCAAACTTGACCTTTTGACACATTAAACAAGTCCGTACAAACTTATCCACATCCTTCTTGAGATGAGACCAGTAGAAATACTTTTCCACCCCTTCCAAGGTACTCTCAATGCCTCAATGAACAACAAAAGGAGGATTATGGCACTCTGTCAACACTTTTTTCCTCAAATCCCGTGTTGCACACAACATGGTTTACCTCATTAAATAACCTTCCTTGATAGTATAACCTGCAACTATCTCCCCACTCTGTATGCGGTCAAAGATGGCTGCAAAATCAGGATTGTAGCATACTGATCAAGCAGGATGTATCGACGAGATGGTCGATACCTGTGGCTTTCGAGACAACGCATCTGCCACCAAATTCTTCTTTCTCGTAACGTGAACAATCTGAAAATGGAACTGAGACAAAATGTTAGCCCACCTTTTCTGCTTATCTGCAAGCTGCTTCTGGGACAAGAAGTATTGCAAACTCTAATGATCTATAAAAATACTGTGAAATCTGCTCCAAGCAAGTAATGTCTCCATTGAGTCAGAGCATGTATCACTGCTAACATCTCCTTTTCATAGATCTATGCAACCTTCTCAAGTATAGAGAACATTTTACTCTTGTAGGCTATGACATGGCCCTCCTGCATTAAGACCGCTCCTAGATTGGTACCACAAGCATCAGAGTAAATCTCAAATCATTTTTGTAGATCTGGCAAAATCAAAACACAAGTCGTTGACTTTTCCTTGAGTGTATTGAATGCTGCAATTTTTGAGGGTCCCTAAGTGAACGGAACACCTTCTGAGTGGTGGTATGCAATGGGCAAAGCAATCTCCGCAAACATATAATGAGCCATTTGTAATACGAGCACAACCCCAAAAAGCTTCGAACTGCATGCACATGATTGAGTTCTAGCCGCGACCGAGACGGTGTCTCAAAAAGCGTATCTCTAGCAAGAAAAACTCACTCTTTTTCTCATTGATTACCAATTTGTGTCGCCGCAATGCATGTAAGAGATGTTTCATGTGATTTTTATTCTTGGAGAATACGATGATAGCGTCAAAGAAGGTGCCCACAAATGGCCTATCCTCCCTAAAAATCCAGTCCATTATCCTGTTGAGCGTTGCAGGAGTATTTACTCCTACAATCCGAAGGATGTCCCCAAGAGAAATCCTCACCGGATGATAGCCACTTTTCAGATCGATTTTGCTGAAACACAAAGAACCCTATAGTCTATCAAGTATATCATCGATCTTGGTATTGGAAACCTGTGCTTGATGCTGATTTTGATGAGAGCTTTGTTGTCAATGCACATTCTCCAAGATCCATATTTCTTTAAAATTAGCAACGCTGGTGAACAAAAAGGCAATGTACTAGGTTGAATTAGACCCTTGTCGAGAAGTTCTTTTACTTGGTTCATGATTTCCTCATTCTCAGCTTTGCTCACTCTATAAGGTGGCCGGTTCCGTGGCATACTCCGGGTATCAAATCAATCGTATGATCTTCAGGTCTCTCAGGAGGTAGCGCTCTCCAAGCAAACCCTCAGAGAAATAGTCAGCTTGAGCTTGCAAAAATTCTTGTCGTTCTTGTTCTAATTCAGACAATTTGACTTGTTATGTTCGTCTAGTTTTCTCAAAAAGATCGAGTAAACAAAAAGACTAGATTTCATTAATTTAGAAATGGCCGAAACCAATATAAGTGGGATGGATTTGCTCTTTAATTTTACATTGAGGATGATTTCTCTATCTTTCTCATTCTTCAGGGTTGCCTTCCTTGCCCAATAATCAACCACAACACCATTCTTGTGGAACCAGGGTACTACCAAGAGTACATCACACCCCTCCAATGGCATGATATAGAAGTCCTCGTGCCCTAGATACGCAACCGTCGTTTGCCAATGACAGGTGTATTGGCAACATCATGCTCCAGTGCCGCTAAAACCGCATCCATCTGTGGTCCCTTTTCTTCAGGCGTTATCCCAAGTCGAGCCGCCAATTCAAGTGAGATGAAGTTGGCCTTGGCTCCTCCATCGAAGAATATAAGGACTTCTTGGTCTTGTACTTTGCCCGACTCTTTGCAAAGCTCAGTGCTCTCATCCTTCTGCTCTAAGGTCACTCCCACAAAATCTAGGACCAGTCTTGCCTTTGTCTTTCCTTTCTTTGCACGCTCTTCTGCTCTTCGAACTTTCCGGTTTGTCCTCAGTTTTCTCCTTAGGCGCTTTCTTCGGACACTTTGCAAGATTGTGCCCTTGTAACACTTACCTTCTTTACAATACTCTTCACGCTGTTCTATTGATCATTTCGGGCTGGTGAGTTTCTTCTTCTATTGCTTGCCCCTCTTCTTTTTGTCATCGGAAGAATCCTTCCTTGATGAGGTGGGCACCGGCTTGTCCAAGGAATAGGTCAAACACTCGGAGTGCATACCAAAGCCTTCCTTGGCCTGCGCTATAAGATTTTGGATGGGTATGAGACTTCTTCTACAAGAAAATACCGCCATATCTCTTTCAGAAGACCACAACAAAACAGCTCCACCTACTCCATATTGGGATCTTCGGGAGGGAGGCTACTAACAAAGTATCCCAAAACCTTTGGCAATAAGCAACAAGTGTCTTCCTTTGTCATCCGCAGATGATTCCAAGTCGTGATGATGTCCTCTTCATACTCCTCCGTTAACCATGCCAAAGTGAAGATTCTTTTGAACTTTACCCACGACTTAGGTGCTTTCTTGTGTAGGAGCAGGGTTGACCACCATGTCTGTGCATTACCTTTAAGAAAAGACATTGCCTTTAGTAACTTGGAGGCTTCTCAGAAACGAGCTCCAAGAAAAGAGATGTCAAATTGCTCTATGTCTGCAAGGGCTCGATGGGTATCCTTGAAGCCTGAAAAAGGGTCAAACTTTATTGGTTGACCCCCGTCCTTGAACTCCTTGGTCTTCTTACTCTTTTTCCCAAGGTAATCATACTGAGTTGGTAGCATCCGGTAGTTCCGTTTCTTTCCATAGATAGTCCCAAATGCGCAGGAAACAATACCCGAACTGTCAAACGATGAAGTGGTTGCACCATGTTTCTGAAGACTCCCGCAATCCGAACAGACGGTTGAGAAGGTTGCCGATTGGAAGCTCTCATACTTTCTGGTGCCGAAGGAGGTGGTACCACCTTGGGCATCAGAGGGAGTAACATGTAATTTAAAAATTGTTGGAAACTCTGCAGCATCGAGAGATTTTGTTGCGGATGCCATGAGAGTATGCCGCAAAGCTCGTCAAGAAGAAACTGCAAACTGCAGGAACTCTACCCACTCCGTAAACGCCATGATGCTCTGTCTGTTCTTGGTAGAACCGGTATGCTTTGAGAAAAGCACACGACTGGAGCTCTGATACCATTGAAACGCGTGCCAATGGAGAAGAACAGACAAGGCAAACTTTTAAGCACTTCAAAATAACTGAAGTGAAAGAGATGCATGACACACAAGACGCGAAGTGGTGGAGTTCCACTCTTAGAGAACATTGGCCCCAAACCCTGCGCCCCTTTCAGTATTTCTTAATATTGCTTCAACAATGTACAATGCCAGTACTCCCTGCTCTACACCTCCACGAAGGAGCATGCCACTTCATGAGCCCTTGGCATATATTTAAAGGCCCTTGGCCATGAAAAGCAATTTACATGGAAAGCTTCAAAACTCAAAGGCATCTGGTTCAAAAGCATCTCGTTCAAAAGCGTTTGGTCCAAAAGTTGTAGCAGCCTACAATGTCACTTTCAAAGGACACAAAGTTAGTACAGTTGGTCTCATCTGGTTCACACTGGACGGACTCTCTGGGCTGGGCAGTGACACGTGGCAAGGATACGGACAGTGGTCTAGTGGACATCGTCGCCAGGTCACCCACCACCAGTTTGGGGATAGACTTAGATGGCTGACATTTATGAGCCGTTGGTGGCTCTTTATGGTTGTACATATGAGTAGGAGCTATGGGGTCATGATTATATTATCATCTTCTTTATATATCGTCCAGCATCGTCGTCTAGAGTAGCGAGTCTATACACACAGCACGTCTGCACCATCCCTGCACATCTGAGCCTCGACACCCCCTTTATACTCGTGAGTTTTGGGCTCGAGCTGAGTGTGCTGCCACGCCAGAGTCTGTATAGATTCCTTTGAGATAGTCGAGTCTATATGTTTTGGTTTGTTGTTGTGTCTCTGTGTTCATTTGCTGTTACCTATTGTTTCCTGTGTTTCCATTCTGTTTTGAGTGAGATGTCACGCACATTGCACTGAGAAGCACCCACTGTAGAGAGCACGACACACTATCCGTGCTACAGGTGCTCTCATTTTTTGCACGCCCAATGGGACCTCAACCGAAGTCTCACTCTCTGTTGAGGTGCAAATTGAGGAGCTAGCTGGGTTTACCTAGCCTTGCCCAATGCAGCCTCCTGATCTGGTCCAGTTTCACCCTAGACAGCTTACTCTAGTTGACCTAGTCTCTCACCCTGCTGGTCTGGTCCTCTCCCCCCCGGTCCAACCAAGCTCTCGTCCTGGCCTAGTCCTTCCCCGTCCTTGGTCTAGTCCTTCCTCGTCCCTGGTCCAGCCAGGTGGTCTAGTCACTTGCCCTGGTCTAGCAGAGTCTAGACCTGTGTTCAACAGGCTAAAGGTCTTCTTGCCCAAAGCTTGGTTGGGTTTGTGGTCACTGCATGACACATACAAGGCGGTCATTAGAGCGTCAAAGCGCACTACTGAGTCCTCTGAAGTACTACGACAGAAGACATCAACCCTTAGTACCTAGTAGAAGTCCACCAACCTCATCACCCTACCTCCATCCGGTTCTACATCTTCCAGGTCACCTTCCCCAATAAAGCTCTCTCCAATTTTGTTATAGCAAGCTATTCAGCAACGGGCTCCTAAGCAAGAGGCCATGGAGGCGTTGACGAGTATTTTGGCGAAGGTAAACATCAAGTTTCCTACTTTCAAGGGACTCTCCTCAAAGGATGCAGACAACCATGCAAGGAGGTTTGCATCTCTCTGTAGAGGCCGTGGTCTTAATAGGGAAGATGCTTATTTGGTACTCTTTCCATCTACCTTGGATGGCTTAGCAAACAAGTGGTACAGTCAATTTGCAGAGAACCATTTTGCAACTTGGGCAACTTTAAGACAGCAGTTATGTGCAACATTTAGGCCAGGTGACTTCCAGGAAAAGGTTTTGGATGAGTTGGCCAACATGGTGCTCCAGCCAAAGAAGACTTTTGCAGAACTCATGACTAAAACCAAGTCTCTGGTTGCTAAGCTTCCTCAGCAGCCAGGGGAATTTATGGTCAAGAAGTGGGTAGAGAAAGCTCTTCCAAAGACGTCTCAGCAGAAACTACGTGAAAGTCTTCGACCTGATGCATCTCTGGAGGAGTTCATAGCGGCCGCTACCAGGATAGGAGGAGCAAGGATGCTATTCAAGGACCCCCTTCAGGTGGAGACTGCCTCAGCGCTCACGGAAAATCCCTCTGACCCCTTGCTGTCTTTACGCACAGAGTTAGAAGCACTGAAGTTACAAAGAGCACTTCAACAGGAGAGGTCCTTCCCTCTTAGACCGGAAAAATCTCAACAACAAGGGGCTTTAGAACAAATCAAGCGGGAGCTAGCAGAGCTCCGAGCACAGCAAGACACTAAGCCACCGATAGTGTGGTGTTCCTCCTGTCGCTCTCCAGGGCATCCTCCTCAGGACTGCCCACTTCGAGATTACTGCCATTTCTGCGAGAAATCTGGCCATGATGACAAAGAGTGCTATTATCTGAAGGGAATGCGGAAACTACAACAGAGCCTCGCCCCCAACCTTCAACAAGGGTTGACAACTACATCCAACATGGTTTCACCCTATGGCCATCAAAACCCGATGCCACCTCTGCTGACAACACCTCCTATACAAGGTATGCACAACAACTTTGTATCCCCCAGCTTTTATCATGCTAATGCTCCTTCAGTTCCCCAAAGCTTCTACACATCAGCATCCGTCCCCATGCAGCAAGGGCACAGACCACCTCGCCCCTCTAATAGGCCAATTTTGTGCTACAGGTGCGGGGAGTATGGACATTATGAGAGCAAATGTCCGCTGCCATAAGGGTCCCCTCCTTGCCGACACTGCCCTGAAGCTAAGGATCATTACAGTAAGGACTGCCCAAAACAACGCGCATCCACATCCGCAAGCACAAGCCAGAACAAGCAAGAGTTTACATTTTCAAAGATTAACCTCATCACAGTAAGCACCATTCCACAGGCCCCACCTTCCACTCTTGTAGTTGCCTCTCAAGATGGGTTGAAGCAGGTGGAAGAGCCTGCTGGTGTGCTCACACGGGCTGCGGGCACAGAGAGCTGCTCTTGGTCTCAGCCTCCCTGACATTCCAACTTTTTTATCTGCAGTCACACAAATGAGTCAAACTCCCCTAGTAGCTGACAAACAAGCAAGTAGTGCCAAGAGCCAACCTACCTCTCTTCTCTCAGATATTGATGGTGCTTTCATGGAAGCAGTAGAGGACTTGCAGAAGCTTAAGATACCAAAGCAAGCACTCATCAAAAGAGCGAAGCCCACAGCAGAGACTATCTTGAAAAACACCTTTCAGCAAGTGTCATTGTACGACATGCTTCGACTTGATGCAAATTTTCGAAGTGACACCCTTTCCATCATTCTGTCTCTGTATCCTGGTGGCCTAGTGGCAGGCACCTACCAGTGCAGCCCTTGGAGTCCTACATGATTTCATTCCCGCTACTCCGCTCAATGATTACAGAAGTCCTCGTCTCACCGCGTCTATTCCAGGGCGCGACTTCTCCGGTGTCATAGTGGATGGAGGGTCGGGTATCAACTTAATGCCCGAATTCACTATGATGGCATTGGGTCTCCAGCCTACCCGGCCCGCTCCCTTTATAGTGACTTTGGCAAACCAGAGAACTGTCTACCCTGTGGGAATAATAGACAAGGTCTCTCTGCAAGTACAGGACTTCACATTCAACCTAAATTTTGTTGTGGTTCGCCTACCTCAGATTGAAGGCGGATTTCCGTTACTCATTGGAAGACCATGGCTCCGACACACAAAGGCATTACATGATTGGAGAACTGATTCAATGTGGATACGTAGCCCGGGCTATCCAATGAAACCTATCCGCATTGAAGGGGGAATGGATCCGGTGGTGAATCATAGTTCTCTATCAATGGAGTCAACTCCCCAATTGAACCAGGCTACTCCACCGGATGGACCAAAAGAAGATCTTTTGGGCTACCCACTCTATGCCTTGCTATGTGGTCTCCATTCAAGATTTGCCAGAGGATACACCATCTTCCGGTGTTGCTACAGTGGCTGAGCCCAGCGCACAGACTCCATTGCTCCCAGAGGTTGATAGCTCAGTTGGCCCCTTAGTAGAAGCCTTTGGACTTGGGGAACCTATGAAAGACCATCGAAGGGGTAAGAAATCTCCTTGCTATCCCATGTACCAGATGAACTTCCCTTTGATGAGCTTCCATTGGGATGGTTACAAGAAGAGTATGCCGATTTCAATATCGATCAGACGCCAGCTCATGATGTTCGGAAGCTCACAAAGGCGGCAAGGTCTTCTCTTCCTAATGCATCCTCGCCAACTACACCGCCTGACCCCATCAGAGAAGTCAACCTAGGCGACCCTGACAACCATCAGCCCATCCTGTTAGCCGCTTGGTTATGGAATCACCCTGCGCTACTCGACCGGGTAATCTCTTTCGTGCACTCTTTCAAGGCTGTGTTTGCCTGATCTTACCACGATTTGGAAGGGACCCAGCAGAGTTAGGAGTCCATACAATCCCTCTGGTTGAGGGGGCTAAGCCGGTCAGGGGACGGGCTTACAAGCTCAATTCCAAGTATGCAGAAGCAATCAAAGTCGACTTAGAAAAAATGCAAGAAGCAGGTATTATTGTGCCAGTGGAGCACTCAGAATGGTTGTCCCCTATGGTTATCGCTCCCAAGAAGCAATCCAACAAAATTCAAGTTTGCATCAACTACCGGGCTCTGAATAAGGTGACAATTCTGGATGGATTTCCGACCCCTTTCACTAAGAGAGTTCTTGAAGATGTCGCTGGGCATGTACTGTACAGTTTCATGGACGGGTTCAGCGGCTACAATCAGTTAGGCATACATCTTGACGACCAAGGAAAGACAGCTTTTGTCACTCCATGGGGAATTTTTATCTACAAGTAAAAAACCCTCCTCCTTCATTCAATCGTATTGTCTACATCATATTTCGTCCCCTGCTCAACGATAATCTTAGAATCTTCATGGATGATTTTTCCACCTTCTCTGGCGCCCAATGTTCCACCCCCGTGGAAAACTTGGAGGAGCACTTAGCTCAACTCTTAGCAATCTTCTCAAAGGGTCGCGAGGCGCGCCTTAAGCTCAATCAAACAAGTGCGACTTTTTTGGTGACTCAAGCTACGCTTTTAGGTCATGTCGTGTCTGCTGAAGGTTTAGCACCTGACCCTGAGAAAATAGTGGCCATTTTAACATTGCCCCCTCCACTTAATCCCAAAGGTGTTCAAAGCTTTGTAGGCCATACAGGCTATCATCAGAGGTTCATTCGCATGTATGTAGAGGTTGCCCAACCCTTGACACGCCTGACTAGTGTTGTTGTACCCTTTCAATGATCCACAGCTGAATCCCAAGCTTTTGCCTATCTCAAAAAGCGCCTAACTGAGGCACCTATTTTAGTTTCTCCTGATTGGTCCACTCCTTTTCATATCCATACTGATGCTAGTCAATTTGCGGTCGGCACGGTTTTGACTCAGCCGAACGAGGAATTCAATCTAGATCGCCCAGTCCACTATGCCAGTCGCCTGCTCACAAAGGCTGAGCGCAACTACAGCACCACAGAACGGGAAGGTTTGGCTATGGTGTATTCTTTACAAAAGTTTCGTCATTACTTGTTAGGGGTTCACTTCACTATCATCACGGATCATCGTGCGCTGCGCTTTCTTTTGAATAAACCCCAAGTTGCAAGAAGCGTCTGGAGGAGGCTATTGATATTCCAGGAATTCGATTTCGACGTAGTTCTCCGTCTAGGCAAGTGGCACATCATGGCCAACCACCTCTCTTGCATACACACAGGTGAGCCTGATACTAGGGTTGATGATGACTTTCCGGATAGTCATCTCTTTAAGGTCGACACAACCCCGGAATGGTATGGAGATGCGTTACATCTGCTCTCTACTGGCCTATATTCTGAGAATGCTTCTCCCATGCAAAAAAGAAGACTCTTGCTGAAGTCTAGACCCTTCTCTTTGATTGGCGGACAGCTCTACAAATCTGGGCCAGATGGTGTGCTACGCAGGTGCGTCTCCCCTCATGAAGTAGACCACATTTTGAAAGATGCACACAGTGGTCCTCCAGGTGGCCATTACCCAGGTCACATCACGGCGCAAAAAATCTTAGACAGGCTTGTGGTGGCCCTATCTATTCAGAGATGCTATTGCTCATGTCAAGATTTGTGTTGTCTGTCAACGATGTGCGAGCAAGCCTAGCAAGCAATCCAATCGCCCTCTGCAGGTATCTATGGCGTGGTTGCCCTTTGAGCGATGGGGCTTGGACTTTGTGGGTCCAATTGCTCCACCTGCTCAACCCTGCAATCGTAAGTATCTCCTCGTAGCGACGGATTATGCAACAAAGCGGGCCGAAGTGGTGGCTAAAATCGACTATACAATTGCCACTGTCGCAAAATTTTTGTATGAAAATATTTTTTGCAGGTTTGGGTACCCTCTGGAAATCACCAGTGATCGAGGCTTACTATCCTAGAGCAAATGGGCAAGCCGAGAGCACTAACAAAGTGCTAATCGCGCTTCTCAGGAAAGCTTGTCACCTGCATCCAACTTCTTGGGCTCAAGCTATCCTCAGCACAGTTTGGGCTTATCGCACCTACTTCAAGGCAACCACTAACCACACCCCATTCCAGCTAGCTTTCGGTCTAGAAGCACTTGCACTATATGAGTTCAACTCAGGTTCAGCAAGAGTGGAAGCGTTCGCGTCACAGCGGGTATTGCTTCCGCAAACCTCTCTCGTCTCTCGAAGTTATAAGAAAGCAGGATGTTAGCTTCACATGCTCTGCAAGCCGAGCAAGTTCGTCACAAAGCGTGGCATGATCGCCATCTCAGAAAGCCAAAAATAAGGGACACTGGTGCTACTCTATCAAGCTAAATATCTGAAAAAAGCTAAGAAGCTGGTCCCAGCCTCGCAAGGTTCATTCATGGTACAAGAGATTTTGCCACAGAGGGCTGTCCAATTAGTCACTCTGGAAGGTGTTCCCTTGCCACTGGTAAATGGATCAAGAATCAAGTGCTATCACTCGCCCTGACTCTTTAGAAATCTGATGATGTTATCCCTCCTACCAACAACCGTATGATTGTCCCCTCCTCAGCTCTCTCCGGCATTCAATTTTTCCCACTTCTCAAGTCTTCCTCATGTCAGTTCTCGTCTCAGTTGTAATCAGTGTTATCTTTAAAATTCTCCTTGTTCTACTGCATGCATCCATTTTGCTCTCATCTCATTGATATAATTGGGTTTTTGGAGTCCTACTATAATCCAGCTTTATTGCTCTGTCTTTACTGCCTCTCTGTCCTTGTGGATTTGTTCAATGTACGAGATTCAACTCTCGTCAGATAGATCTTATATTTTTGGTATTGTTCCTAGAACATTAAAACCTGCTCTGCTGCATCTCCCTTTCCCTCTCTCTCTTATGGTGCGCTCTCACACACACACATCAATTTCTTTCCCTTTCTTGTGCGATCTCTTTCATAACACTCTTTCAATATGCTTCACTCCTGATGCCCTCCTCCTTTCATTGATTCCTCTTCCCCCACTCTCTCACACATATACGCAAGTTTGCTCTAACTGTGTGTGTTTGCTCTAACCTTTCTGATCGCCCACATCCTAGTTAAAGAGAAGCAGGTAAATTTTTTGTGATAGCACAATACAACTTTTATCTCTGTCTCTCTCTCCCCTTCTCTTTCTCTCTCTCGCACACTGTGCCCCCTAACCGTCCATCACCTCTTTTGAAAACCCCCTCTCTCATGTTCCCCTGCCGATCACCCTCGCCCCCTACCTACCCACCCCTCGACCCCCTACCCACACCTCGACCCCCCCTGTCTAGCCCTCGCCCCCTGCCCGCTCACCCCCTATCTACCCCTCGACCCCTCACCAGCCCTCCCACCCCCCCTATCTACCTCTCGGCCCCCCTCACTAGCCCTCGCCCCCCTATCTAGCCCTTGCCCCCTCACCAGCCCTCGCAGCCCCCCTATCTACCTCTCGACCCCCCTCACAAGCCCTCGCCCCCCCCTATCTACCTCTCGGTCCCCTCACCAGCTCTCGCCCTCCCCTATCCATCCCAGCCCTTGTCCCCCCCACCAGCCCTCGCCCTCGCCCTCCCCTATTCAGCCTAGCTAACCCTCGCCCCCTGCGAACCCCTCTCCTCCCCCTAAAACCCTCAGCCTCGTTCCCTCTACCCAAGCCAGTGTCTATCTACTCAGCGCCCCTCTCTCTTCGGCCTTACCCACCTTCATCTCTTTCCTCTCACCCTATACAAGCGGGTGTTGTCACTGAGGCGTGTGTGCTCTGTCTGCACATGTGTAAGGATCAGAGATATATGAGTCTGAAGAGGCAGTGGATTGGATGTTCCGTCTGTCTTTTTCTTTCTCTGTTGTCACTTGAGAATCAATCTACATCCTCGGCTCTGCTCACAGTGCTTTGCACGATCAAGATCTCGGCACCTCTCTGCACACAATCAATGGATATGGCAAGAGGCAAAAAACTGTTGCTGAGGAAAAGGCCTCAACCACACACGCAGGTTAATTATGAAACTGAAGCAGAATCAGAACCTAGCAGCCATGGGGTCACGGATATGACGTCAAGTGCTCCATCTGACAAAAGTTACAAGGCCTCGGCATCACATGCAGATTCCAGCTCCGGCTCGGACAGTGGTAGCGGCTCAGACAGTGGTAGCTCAAGTGATAAAGAGAAGCATCCATAAGGAAAAAGGAAAGTCATGAGTCACATGATCAGTCATGAAGTTGCAAGGCTTGAAAAAACAAAACACAAAACAAAGTTTTCACTAAATTTTCACATGCAGCAGCCCAAGCTATCTCTTATAGATGTTCTCTCACAGGACCAATTGGACAACTTGGGTATCAAACCGCTAGCTGACGCTATCCTTTCTGATGACATACCTATCGGCATGATTCATGAAATGCTGAAAATTTTTCCCAAAGTCAGAGGACACACTTTGACAGCTGCGCGTCTAGGACATGCAATGGGGATGACCAACTTTCCCTCCTTGCAGCCGAGTACTAGGTCTTACTCAAAGCTCTCCACAGCTAATACCATACACGCATGCAAGGCATTGTTCGAACCCGATCATCCGAATCTATAGCATCACAAAGCTCTCTTAGCAGTATTCAGATATTACTTTTTAGTGAGAGATGCTCAAGGACCAAAGAAAAAATGCGAAGTACCTACCACGTTCCCACAATGTGATGGTCTTTACTGTTTAATAAAGAACATACCTTGTGGGTTTCATCAGATCCTCTTTACATCATTGCACACCACGGCGAAAAGGTTTAGAGCACAAGTGCAGTCACCTCAATCTAGCTTTCAATGTTTTGCCGCGTCACTGTTGGCTTGGGTGATAAACATCCGCATCAACCCTCTTGAAGTGGACGAGGATGCAACATTGCCACCGCAAGCAATAAGAAAGTCTCTTGGCACAGATGATCAGAAGAAGAAACAAAAGAAAAGAGTCAAAGTGGTCAAAGATACGGCAGAAACACTACAACCTTTGCCATTTTCAGAAAGCCAGACTTGAGTGATGCATCCTCCACGACATCCTTCTTCTACCTCCGTCTAAAACCGGCCCGTGGGGCGGTAGGAGTTGGCTTTCGCCCGCAACTCTTTACTTAAAACACACAGAGAGAACGTGCGAAGGAAACCTATAACGGGAATTAACACTTGAAAACACACACGGCTCGGAAGCTAGAATGCCCCGAGCAGACGCCAACAACCTGTAGGCCCCAAAATTGGCGCCCCTTTCGGTATCTCTTTATTCTTTAACAGAGGGAATAAAACTTGTGATCTCCTACAAGCAGCCCCGCACAATCCAGGCTAAGAAACACCTGTTCTGGCCCGATTTCGGCAACATAACTCTACTAGGACGCTTCACAGTCAGTATCACCATGCAATAGATGACTTTCCCAAAGCATACGGACACTTTGCGAAACCTGGCGAGAATCTGCAGCACGCTGAATTCTCTATTTTCTGCCCCAAAAATGCGCCACATCACCTGTACAGCGGTCCCCTTGCGTCCCCGAACCTCCTGGGGGTATTAGGGACCGTTTAGGGCCGAAACCCTAAACCTGGCAAATACACAGCAGGCTGTAATTCCCTGCTTTGGGCTCCGTTTCTTGTGCCGATCGCATCTGTAGCAAGTCCTCGAGCTCCCACACCTATAGGGCTACTTGCCCTTTGAATCGGACGAGATTTCTTCAGGAAACCTCTCCGAATTCACCTGTACCTGCGGGGGATTAGCCGCTAGCTAACCGAGTACCTGTGCAAGAGGCTCTTGCCTCGGAATCGCACATGAACCCACACAACTGTACATCAATCAAATGAAAAGCCCTCTTGTGGGGCATCACATAACTGCACGTAAGGGAGAGAGAGAGCAGTGTGTAGCGTGCAAGGCATCACTCCTGGCACCACACTGTACATAGAGGGAAAGGAAGCACTCCATAGCTCTTAACCTGTGTCAGGTTCTCAATGAAGCATCCCCCCAGCATAAATCGAGCGCCCCCTCTGCTGCCCTTGACCTGTAATGCATCTGTGAACAAATAGATGCAAAAAGGGGAAGATTTCCATTGCTGCCAAAACCTGCGTATCGCTGAAAACGCAGCAAAACAGCCCTGCAAACACGCATCTGATGCCTTCCAATGCTGAAATGAGCTCCTTGGTCCAAGGTAAAGTCATGGGAAGCTCAAAAATGAAGAGAAATGGCTGAAAAACATAGTTAACAGCCTCCAAAACTGCTCCCAAAATTCAGTTACGAGTTCTGTTCTCCCAAACTTGGTAAATTGACCAAAAAGTGCCACTTGGCACTCATACATGCAATTTCCCCGCATTGGGCTTCCTGCTTAAAAATCTCTCAACTGGTGCATCAGTTGACTTTGCAACAGAATAATAAAATGTTTCCCCTGTCATACCGGAGGTAATGATGCGAACACATTTCACGGCTCAAAATAGCAATTCCCTAAATTTTAGGAGATGCTTCCGTTGGGCTCCCATTGGTCTTCAGACCATCTATCCTCATTGGGACCGCATCCAAAAGTGCAATGTGGCCCAACTGTCGGATACTTTCTGTTGGTGATCCCACCTTGACTTTATGCCTTTATTGAGCTCACTTCCTAGTATCCACCAACTTGCTAAGTGCGACGGGGGGACCTATATGATCTTGCTCTAAGCCTAGACATCCTCTTACCATACGAACTCCAGTGCTGACCACTTCCCGTCTGCGAGTGAAACTACCGTTCACATCGGCCATACAATGTCCGACCATTTGCAACTTCAAATAGAGAGTCTCAAAAATAAAACAAAAATCATTGGAAAGAAACCAACAACTAAGGTTAGCAGTTGCCACGTCCTCATGACAACGTCCCCGTCTCTACAGTGCCGTCCCCGTCTCTACAGTGCCCACTCCTGTTACTGAGGTGGTCTCTCTCCCTACTACTCCTGTCTATACTCGTGCCACTATTACCACACCTTTCTCACCACCTGTGATACCCTGGTCATTCTCTCCCATCTCCAGCTCATCCACTGAACCTGTTACCTTGGTCACACCGACATCCACTGCAGTGCCTCTTGGGCATCTACACCTCCAAATGCTACTACTGCTTCTTCCAATGGAACAGACTCTACCTCATTGTTCAAAATCTCTGAAGAGAACCTGCAGGAGTTAAGAAATGCTACTGCAATGATTGAACTTGGTGCCGAGAAATTAGCAGCTAACCACCGGAAGCACTCAGCTACATATGCGGCCAAGGAAGGCTGCTTGCGAGTTGAAGAGAGTGCCATTGCTGATAGAGATACTACCATTTTCGCCTTGCGCCGCGCTTTACATGTAAAGTCCGAGATAATTGATGACCTCAAAGCTGAAATGCAAGGATTTCGGGACATGCTAGTCCAAGGAGACATGGGATTTCAGCAGCAGCCTCACGCTACCATGGGATATGGGTGGGCTCGTCCCGCTAGATCAGTACAGACGCCCATGGGATATAGAGAGTACAGTCATAGACAGTTTGGGGGAGGTGCTTCATCACAGCAGCAGTTTGACTACTATCCTCAGGGACTTCAGCAGCCTAGCACCTTTGGCTCCTTACCACACATGTCATCCTCACAGACAGCTCCTTGTAATGGCTTCGCAGGCGCACATCGACATGGGTGTGCGAGTCGCAGCTTCAGTACACTTTAGGCTAGGTACTCCCATCCACCGAGCACCAGGTGGCTGCTCCTTTCGCTGAGAGTCGGTTTGTGGAGAGCACTCATAGAGTCCAAGAGTTTTCCCATCGATTTGATGGCTCCACCTCTAGAGTCTGATACTTCGGGTGTAGCAGTGGCCACAACTCTATCTCTTGAATGACAGATTCAGGAGCTCACCATTGTACATATGCAGTCCCTACTGGTTTTCTTTCTCAGTTTTTCAGTATTTCTCTCACCGAGACGGTGAGCAGTCTTGTGGCGGGCAACCTACAACACGCTACAGTGTCACTTTCACAAGACACACAGCTAGTATAGTTGGTATGGTCTGATTCACACTAGACGGACTCTCTGGGTTGGGCAGTGACACGTGGCAGGGATACGGACGGTGGTATAGTGGACATTGTGGCCAGATCACCACTACCAGTTTGGGGATAGACTTAGTTGGCTTACATTTATGAGCTGTTGGTGGCTCTTTATGGTTGTACATATGAGTAGTAGATGTGGGGTCATGATTATCATCTTCTTTATATATGGTCCAACGTCGTCATCTAGAGTAGCGAGTCTATACACAGCACGTCTGCACCATCCCTGCACATCTGAGCCTAGACACCCCCTTTGTACCCGTGAGTTCTGGGTTAGAGCTGAGTGTGCTGCCACACCAGAGTCTATATCGGTTCCTTTCAGATAGTCGAGTCTATATGTTCTGGTTTGCTGTTGTGTCTCTGTGTTGATTTGTTGTTATCTATTGTTTCCTGTGTTTCCATTCTGTTTTGAGTGAGATGTCACACACATTGCACTGAGGAGCACCCATTGTAGAGAGCACGACACACTATCCGCGCTACAAAAGCTGCCAGCATAAAGCAGGGTTTCTGTACAATTGCCATGTCCGCACTTTGTGACATCCTCCAAGGGCCCCCCCTCTATCGCTAGAGAGGTATTTGCTTATAGATTGCACAAATGCTGATACAATGGTCCTAGATGTTGAGATGTTGATGGAATCTTTCTATAGATGCTTGGATCTGTGAGGCTAAGGGCTGAAAACTGAAAGGATCCGCGATCGTGCGGTGAGGCTGATGCTGAAAACTGGAATCACTGATGATATGGCTGAGGTCTGAAAAAACGCTAGGCTGCTCCTACCGCTAGCGTCAAGGGTTTTGATACAAATCGCTAGTGCCGATGGTGAAAAACAGTGATGGCTGAGTCTGGGTTGCAAAAATGCAAGGAGTTCTGATAGCTGGAAACGCCAGAGGGCTGAGGTACTTCAGGTACTGCCGATACTAAATGGGTAATGAACTTACTTTGCAAATTGGAGCCAATGGCTGCTTATATAGCCCTCGAAAGCTAGGTCGAGCAGTAGCAAGGCTAGCCACGACTTGTAATCGCAGGCTAAATGTCACATAATAATAAGTTTTATAACCTAATGATAAGAGGTGCTTCATATGTAGGTATGACCTAGACATGGTACTAATACAATTGTATGGGAACAGTCCCTAGTGCCTACACCTAGCAGACACTGGTTGTGGTCATGTGCAATCTGAGGGTATGCAACTAATCTAAAGTGCCTTCACATGCACATCTTGCGCTCAGGCTCACAAGGGTGCCATAATCTTCTTAGACTGTCCTAAACTCTAGTTAGCTTGTCCACATGCACATAGGGTGAGATGTGCACGTGACAAAACCAACATGTGAGTTTCAAATTCTTGTTTAGTGGTGGCTCCATTATCTCTTGGGAACAAATTAGGGAGAGTGGGTTGTTTTGTGGCTATGCTTGGCCGTACATGAGGTAACCATACCTTCTTGGCACTGCATTCCACAGTTGTGGCCACCCGATAGGATGGCATGAGGCATGACCCCTGTTGCCAAGGTTACCCGCAGCCAGGGGTCCTGTGTTTTGCATTTTCCCTTCTAAATGTGGGCAGTATGTCAGTTTAAATACTGCACAATTCTTAGGCCTTGGGCATATTTTACCATTTCGTGGGGTCTTATGTCACCAGCGTGTGACTACTATCTATCCTTTTTGTTGATTTCTTTCTTATTATCTATTTACTTTCACTTTTTGGAAACACCCCTCGGAAAATCTAACTGCCCTGCATTGCATAGCTAGTGTGGAACTGTCCAGAGGGAGTCCAGGCCTGAGGGCAAGAGAGCACTAAGGTTGGACAAGGACTATGGTTAGCCAAGTGGGGTCATTGACTAGCCAAAGTGGAATCCTTTGCTACAGAGGCTACATTTCAGTTCTGGATGTGGCCGCAGTGTACAAAGAGGGTCGGATGACCTAGAAAGATATAATGGCAGCATCTCCTAAAATTTAGGGAACTGCTATTTTGGGACCTAAAAATGTGTTGACGTCATTATCTCCGGAATGACAAGGGGAACATTTTCTTACTCTGCCGTGAAGTCAACTGGGCAACCGGTTGGAATATTTTTAGACGGTAACCCCGAAACGGAAAAATGCTTATAAATGTGCCAAGTGGCACCTTCTGGTGCACTTGCCTCATGCATCAAGAAGTGGCGCTAAATTTAGGAGGGGGAGAGCCTCATTTTCAGTTTTTGTCACAGGTTAAGAGCTATGGAGTGCTTGCTTTCCCTCTTATGCACAGTGCGGTGCCAGGAGTGATGCCCTGCACGCTACGCACTCCCCTCTCTCTCCCCTTTGGCAGTATGTTATGCCCCTCTAGTGGGCTCTTCATTTGACCAATGTATAGTTGTGTGGGTTCATGCGCGATTGCCGAGGCAAGAGCCTCTTGCACAGGTACTAGATTAGCTAGCGGCTAATCCCCCCGCAGGTACAGGTGAATTCGGAGAGGTTTCACGCCAGAAATCTCGTCCGATTCAAAGGGCAAGTAGCCCTACAGGTGCGGGAGCTCGAGGACTTGCTAAGGATGCGACCGGCACGTGAAACGGAGCCCGAGACAGTAAATTACAGCCTGCTGTGTATTTTTGCAGGTTTAGGGTTTTGGCCCTAAACGGACCCTAATACCCCTAGGAGGTTCGGGGACGCAAGGGGACCGCTGTACAGGTGATCTGGCGCATTTTCAGGGCTGAAAACAGAGAATTCAGCGTGCTGCAGATTCTCGCCAGGTTTTGCAAAGTGCCCGTATGCGTCGGGAAAGTCATTTAATGCGTGGGAATATTGACCGTGAAGGGGCTAGTACAGTTATGCTGCCGAAATCGGGCTGGAACAGTGGAAATTCAGCCGAGTTTGTGCGGGGCAGCTTGTAGGGAACCACAGCGTTTATTCCCTCTTTTGAACAATAAAGAAATACCGAAAGGGGCGCCTAAGTTAGGGGCCAATCTGGTGTCCGTCTACTCATACAGGTGCAATCTAGCAACCTGTATCCCTCTCCCCTTTGTTGTGTCTTGAAAGTACAGGTAAAATAGACGATTAATAATGGGTGAAAGCTAAATCAAGGTTTGAAGTAAAGTCTACCGCCCTTTTTGGATTGAACTGGCTGGTTTCATGGTTCCATCGACGGGATTAAATCACTTTTTCCCATAGAAGTGAGCCTTGGTCAGTTTTGGGCTTGAAGACACAGGGGATCATAGACCAGACGCAGGGAATTGCAATTATGGCTGACAAACCAGATGATGTGACTGAAGAGGGTTCCTCTTCACAGGGTCAACAAACACATGAAGTGGGTGAGTCCTCAAGACCACCACAGACGGATGATGATATATTCAGGACCCAGTTGGCTACTGCTGTGGCTATGTTGACACAAGTAATGCAGAATCCGAGGTTTTTAGCCTTTCTGCAACCTCCTGTTCCGTCTCAGCAAGTTGGGTCACTGGATCATATTCAAAAGCCTGTTAAGGCTTTTGAAGTGGGTTCATGCGCGATTGCCGAGGCAAGAGCCTCTTGCACAGGTACTAGATTAGCTAGCGGCTAATCCCCCCGCAGGTACAGGTGAATTCGGAGAGGTTTCACGCCAGAAATCTCGTCCGATTCAAAGGGCAAGTAGCCCTACAGGTGCGGGAGCTCGAGGACTTGCTAAGGATGCGACCGGCACGCGAAACGGAGCCCGAGACAGTAAATTACAGCCTGCTGTGTATTTTTGCAGGTTTAGGGTTTTGGCCCTAAACGGACCCTAATACCCCCAGGAGGTTCGGGGACGCAAGGGGACCGCTATACAGGTGATCTGGCGCATTTTCAGGGCTGAAAACAGAGAATTCAGCGTGCTGCAGATTCTCGCCAGGTTTTGCAAAGTGCCCGTATGCGTCAGGAAAGTCATTTAATGCGTGGGAATATTGACCGTGAAGGGGCTAGTACAGTTATGCTGCCGAAATCGGGCTGGAACAGTGGAAATTCAGCCGAGTTTGTGCGGGGCAGCTTGTAGGGAACCACAGCGTTTATTCCCTCTTTTGAACAATAAAGAAATACCGAAAGGGGCGCCTAAGTTAGGGGCCAATCTGGTGTCCGTCTACTCATACAGGTGCAATCTAGCAGCCTGTATCCCTCTCCCCTTTGTTGTGTCTTGAAAGTACAGGTAAAATAGACGACTAATAATGGGTGAAAGCTAAATCAAGGTTTGAAGTAAAGTCTACCGCCCTTTTTGGATTGAACTGGCCGGTTTCATGGTTCCATCGACGGGATTAAATCACTTTTTCCCATAGAAGTGAGCCTTGGTCAGTTTTGGGCTTGAAGACACAGGGGATCATAGACCAGACACAGGGAATTGCAATTATGGCTGACAGACCAGATGATGTGACTGAAGAGGTTTCCTCTTCACAGGGTCAACAAACACATGAAGTGGGACCCAGTTGGCTACTGCTGTGGCTATGTTCACACAAGTAATGCAGAATCCGAGGTTTTTAGCCTTTCTGCAACCTCCTGTTCCGTCTCAGCAAGTTGAGTCACTGGATCATATTCAAAAGCCTGTTAAGGCTCGAGCACAGGTGATTCATACCGCACAGTCAATGGAAACACCTGTACACTTGACGGAGAACATGCAGTCTCCACAACCTGTGCCTAAGATGCAAGAACAGGTGGCTGAGATGCCAGTATTTCAAGCTATACCAGTTCAGCCCGCCACCTTTCAGCAGCCTATAGCTGGTTCTAATGGGCAGGGAAGCAACCTACAGGCTATGCAACAGATCTTCCCACCACCTTCAGTACACCCTGGCTATTTTGGAGGTGGATCCGTATTCCAGAGCATGGCTGGTCATGCACCTGGAAATCAGTTTTACACGCCAGGAACAGTGTTTGGGGGTGCTCAAACGATGATGCCTAACCCCATGTATGGTGTCACAGGCATGCTACCAGGGTTTCAGAGCACTCACGGCCAATTTGGGATGCCACAGGCAAATTTTGGTATGGATGGAATTACAAATCAGCAGCCAAATATGGCGTTTCCAGGTCAAGTTAATAGCGGCCAAGGAACACAGATGAACCCTAATAGTGTTCCCATGTTTCAGTCACTTCCATATAACAATTTAACGCTGCTGGAGAGGCCAACTCCGTACAAAGAAGGTGGCAAAGGTGTGTCATTCACGACCTTTACAGGGTTTGATGACAGGAAGAAGGCTCTCTCATTCCTCCAGCAGTTTGACAAGGCCTATGCAGGGGGAAACTTTACAGAGGCTTCAAAGGTCCGCAAGGCAGCCACTTTCTTGACAGGGAATGCGGGACAATGGTGGACAACTTTATTGCTTCAAGGGCAAGCTCCGTCCACATGGATTTACTTCAAGCAGATTTTTGCAGCAGCATGGTTATCTGATGACTTTGAAGCAGATGTCATGACAGAATGGCACCAGCTAAATGCTGCCACTTGCAGAAATCTAGATGATTACAATCGGAAGTTTTGGAAAGCTCTACTTCCAGTAACTTCCTATAGGTTTGTGCCATTGACAGAACAGATTGAAAAATATTGTTGTGGCCTACCCAAAGGATTGAGAAAATACTGCACGAAGACAAAAGTCACTACTTTGACGCAGCTCATCGAGGTAGCAAACACTGGCAATGGTTTGCTCAAGGGAGAAGATTGGGAATTTAACACTGGCGTCAAGGCAGGATCAGGCAAGAAAAATCCAGCCAAAAAGCACGTTCCCAATGAGGCTCCTAAAGGGACTCGGGAGTCAGCCAACGCAGGGAAAGACAAAGCTACGGCTGAATCAGAAAAAGGACCAGCAAAGAAATGGAAAAGACGTTTTCCTCGCAAGTCAGAAAAGCAAAAGAAGGTCCTGAGGACAGAGAACAAATGCTTTATATGTGAGCAGCCTGGCCACATTGCTTACAATTGTCCTACAAAGAAAAGGCCAGCTGATTAATAATGGGTGAAAGCTAAATCAAGGTTTGAAGTAAAGTCTACCGCCCTTTTTGGATTGAACAGGCCGGTTTCATCTTATATGTGGGTAGGGCATATTTTGGCTTCCTTATATAGACAGGTACCCCCCTTGTACTTTATGCCTCCATATAGCAGAATAGTCAACGTTTGGGTCTCTCTCTCTCTCTCTCTCTCTCTCTCTCTCTCTCTCTCTCTCTCTCTTAGAGCACATGGTGATTTCTACCATTGTAATATTTATCTCCCATGAGTAATGGGAGTTTTGAGGTTGAAGTGAGCAGGCACATCCTTTTGTTTTATGTTTATTTTGTCGATGACCCGAAGTGTATTGTAGCACTGAGTATATTATTTGTCCTATAGGTCAGTTTTGGCCTCTTAAAGGACGTGAATAGACTCTCTCTCTCTCTCTCTCTCTCTCTCTCTCTCTCTCTCTCTCTCTCTCTCTCTCTCTCTCTCTCTCTCTCTCTCTCTCTCTAGCACTCCATCTTCCCTCAGCTCCCCCACTCTTCTTTGCAAGTTACGTTGCACATCGGCTACCCATGCCCATTCGGTGGATGACGTAATAGGAGGACATTTTCGAGAAAATCCCTTGCGATAGATCCAAGATGCATTGGCTACCCTGGCCCGATAGGAGGTTTACTCACGGTTTCAGACAAGATTATCACCTAATTCACCCTTTTTTGCTCCACATTTGACACGGTATCAGAGCCACAGCGTGCTCTCGAGTCGGATCAGTAGTTTGTGCGAGTATTTGGTGCTGAATTGTCACAATGAAAAGAGACAGTTTGCTGTTTTTCTTCCTCTTGGGGCTGATTTTGGTCGTAAAGGGCTGATTTGAAGATTTCCCTTCATCCATCCTCTCCTAGCTTCGTTGTCACATGCCCAACTTTTCTCCGACAATGTCAAAGGGTGATGATTCTGATTTTAACTCGGTCCATGATGAAGAAGTACAACGAGAGGAAGTTCATGGTGGACCACATGTCCACGACAAGTGGGAAGATTGGTCCCAGTTCTACTCCGGCCTACGTGATCAACCAATCAAGATACCTACAATTCCTAACTTTCCCTCGGGTTGGCAATTGAATGACGAGAACTATGCCATTTGGCAAGCAACCATGACAATGGTCTTCAACTCTTATGAGCTTGGAGTTCCAAAAGCGAGAGGATCCGACAAGAACAAGCTTTGGGTACTCAAATCCGATCATGTATTATCCTCAACAGTACACCATCGGTAATCATTCACATCATATTGAGATTTGGGATCGGATTTCATCTTCATATGATCGAGTTTCTCCAATAAAGCAGATTGCTTTGGAGATGCAATTGCGGACCTAGATGCCAAACAGTCATCCATAATGAATCGTATCAATAAGATGCAAGAACTCCAACAGATGAAGAGTGGCAAATTAAATATTATACAAGATTGTTGCAATGGTGTTGGACCACGAGGAGTTGTTCAAAGCAAGGAAGAAATCGAGCTCTTCAACCTTCGCCAGCTAGAAGAAAAGCAACTATGCTTCATAGAAGAACGATGTTGAAAAGGACTACACCAGGATAAGTGACTAGACCACCTGGCTGGACCAGGGACGACGAAGGACTAGACCAGGGACGAGGAAGGACTAGACCAGGACGAGAGCTGGTTAGACCGGGGCGAGAGAGGACCAGACTAGCAAGGTGAGATTAGGTCAGCTAGACTAAGCTGTGTAGGGTGAAACTCGACCAGACCAGCAGGCAGCACTGTGCAAGTTGAAGTAGGCGTGGGACCCTCTCTGACGCTCACACAATCCGAGATCACCAGGCTCATCCGCCAGGACCTGACTCAGCTAGACACCAAGAGGACATGGATATAGCCAGCACAGGAGCTGGGCACGAAGATGGCTTTCTACAGAGAGCATCTTCTCCAGCTCACGGAGGACGGTTTTGTCAGGAGACCCAGATACATAGACACTCACTTGTCTCATGGGATACAATGTGCTATTGTCCAGATACGCACATCTTCACACCAGCTGCGGATCGAGACTGGGAGATACAACAGAGTACCAGCAGAGGCTAGGACATGCCCCATGTGTGACCTAGAGCCTGAGACAAAGTTGCACTACACATACCACTACCCCGTCTACTGCGAGATACGCGGCCGCTTCCACTGCTTGTTCAGAGAGGGCTTCGAACAACTCTCCAGAGTCATGCAGTACGAGGATCAGAGATGCTTGGGTCTGTTTTTGCTCGAGCTACGCAGACACAGAGAGAGCATGATGAGGGGAGAGGCCAGCCAGTCTCAGAGACGGATCACAGACTTCTTTAAAGCAGACATTGGACACCCGGAGGAGCTACTACCACAGGAGAGCTCGCCGCCTCACACCAGAGGCACACTGATCGACCGAATGACCGAGCTAGGGAGATCCAGACGCCCACGACTGCGGAGGACTACACAGCATCGACGGAGGCTGCATCAGAGGATTCGGATCACTTTGGCCCGACATGCACGACGCCCAGTCAAGCTATTGACCATGGAGGAGATTGATGAGATCCGCCAACGACCGATGCTGGATCTTCTGTGATCTGTGATCTACCTATTCCACCTAGCGTTTCACTCCTAGCTGTTTCGGATTCCATAGCATTTTATTCCGTCATTTTAACTTATGTTGTCATTTTCATTACTCTCACTTTGTATCAGATCCATTGCATTGTAACTTTGTGGTCTCATAGGTCACTTTGGCCTTTTGAAGACGTAAATATAACATTTCAGTTCATTTCATTCTCTCTCTCTCTCTCTCTCTCTCTCTCTCTCTCTCTCTCTCTCTCTCTCTCTCTCTCTCTCTCTCTCTCTCTCTCTCTCTCTCATAGAGCCTTCATTGCATCTAGAGAGATGGCACAAGCAGGGGACACTAGCTCATTGTATGCCCAGACAAGAGATTGGCTAGCTCAGCACGGTTTTGATATCGATAGACTACCACCACTCCAGTATCGCACCCAGGCCCCGACCTATTCCCTCTCACGCTCTGAGCGGAATAGGGTCATCAGACAGGAGATATGGCATACATATATTCAGAGGACATGGCGCAAGCCCACAGACACCCTACCTCCTAAAATGCTATATTAGTATGAGCATTTTCTGAGGTTCTCAGAGCAGGGATTCATTGAGATTCCATTATACATGCTGGAGTACATGCCACACCGACTTCGGGTCAACATTGGCCAACTACGAGTGTCATCACATCAGTTAGAGATTGAGAGTGGCAGAGCCAGAGGCATACCACGAGAGGAGCGTACATGCCGGATCTGCCAGACGGAGGTGGAGAGCGAGGAGCATTTTGTCATGAGATGCCCAGCATATACAGAGCTGAGAGAGAGATATGGCATTGGAGACTCATTACAGCAGCATATGATAGGCCGAGAGCAGAGGAGGTTTGGCCAGTTCCTGGTTGCGGCTTTAGAGGTTCGAGAGCAGTTGTTACAGCCACGCCAGAGTCAGGATAGCAGGACACAGACTACCATTACACAGTTTTTCCGACGAGTAGGGCCAGACCCCCCCACACTACCTACACAGAGTAGAGGGCTTACCCTTCTGCAGGCAGAGTCTCAGAGGACACGTCGGAGACCGAGGCTCCCAGGATACAGGACACATGGGTGTCACCAGAGGGAGATCTCAAGGATACTAGCTCTACACCATCAGTATCTAGAGCAGAGTCATGTACCAGCACCAAGGGATCCAGCATTCCAGAGATATCTGAGCAGGACACCACCGATGTACCACATTCTCTACCCTACATATGTTGCTTGTTTTTAGATACCCTCCCTATCATCTCATGGTGGTATCACCTTGCAGCCCCTAGTTGAGCCTGATGATGCGTGAGCACACCTCGACATGAGGACCCACACTATACATTGTACACCACATGCACCACACTACCACACCCTTTTGCATAGTATAGGCTCATTTCTGTTTGTACCTTTTTTTATTTTCCGATGCTTAGAGCATCAACACATGTATATGATATTGTCTCATAGGTCGAGTTCGGCCTTTCGAAGACGTTAATAAATCTCTCTCTCTCTCTCTCTCTCTCTCTCTCTCTCTCTCTCTCTCTCTCTCTCTCTCTCTCTCTCTCTCTCTCTCCGTGCAGAGATGGCAGCTCTCTGCAGCGTGAAGTGATGGCGGCTCTCTGCAGCATCGACTTCCTCCCTGCTGCTTGCACGCCCTGCTGCTCATTGCGCGCCCTGCTCCCCTCGCATGCTCTGCTCCCCTCGCGCGCTCTGCTGCCCTCGCGCGCTCTGCTGCTGCCTGCACGCTGTTACACGCAGCCCCCCCTCAGCGCCACTCTGCCGCCTCGCACCCCCTGCCCCGCGCGCTGCCCCTCTCTATCGCGATAGGCCCCCTCGCCCCCCCTCTCTCTATCGAGCTGCCCCACTCGTCTAAACTCTTTACCTTTTACATTTTAACTCTATCGCCCCCCTTTTTTAGCTCTATCGCCTGAACTCTTTACTTTTACATTTCCTGCATTGTAACTCTATCGCCTATCACCCCCCCCCCCCCCCCCCCCCCCCCCCCCCCCCCCCCTGCCCCCCTTTCCCTTTTCAGTGCTGCTTCTCTCTTTCTCACTCGCTCTCTCTCTCTCTCTCTCTCTCTCTCTCCTCTCTCTCTCTCTCTCTCTCTCTCTCTCTCTCTCTCTCTCTCTCTCTCTCTCTCTCTCTCTCTCTCTCTCTCTCTCTCTCCTCTCTCTCTCTCTCTCTCTCTCTCTCTCTCTCTCTCTCTCTCTCTCTCTCTCTCTCTCTCTCTCTCTCTTCTCCTCTCTCCTCTCTCTCTCTCTCTCTCTCTCTCTCTCTCTCTCTCTCTCTCTCTCTCTCTCTCTGCATTGGCTACCAGCACACCATGGCCATATGAATGACACTGTGAACCTGCGAATTCCAGAAGCGGCCTCTATGTCAGGTCCTCACCTACACGCACCATGGGACCCAAACCAATACAGCAAACAACCCCCCCCCCCCCCCCCCCCCCCCCCCCCCCAAACCGGACATCATGGAAGGGAATACGCCAACATGCTCATTACGAGACATATGGGGACTCATCTCCTCAATGCACACCACCATCATGAAGCAGAGCGATGAAATCAAAGACCTAGCTCTAAAAAACCAAGAATTGGAACACAAGCTCCAAATGCAAGACCTACGAGTCCGTCACCAAGAGGAGAAGATGCAGGAGCTCCAGGGTGCTCTTGATAAGCACACAGCTACAATGCAAGACACGCTAGCCACACATGATGAAAAGATTGTGCAAATGAATGTATCTGACAATGTGGGCTCTTAGAAAGATGCATTGACACACACACCAATGCACTTCCTCAATGAACAGAGACATGTATGCTAATGAGGATGACAAAGAATACACCGAACAAGAGAAAAGAAAAATGAACATCTTGCTACGGGGCATCCCCGAATCCGACAACAAGAAGGTCATTACCTTGAACACCGACATCACGGAAATGATCTCCGCTAACTTCGGAATGCATGATGTGGTGGTATATGGTGCACATCGAGTAGGCAAGAAGAAACCATAAGCAAATCGGGCAATCGTATGCACACTTTTGGATGCCCGCAAGAGGGCTATTATCCTCGAAAACGCCCGCATCTACTTAAAGGATAGCGCACTATACATCAGTGAAGATAGAACGCCGAACCAACAAAAGACCAAACGTGAAGCATACGAAGCTCGCATGAACAAAAAAACAGCCCAAGCGGACACGAAAGGGGAAGCAAAAGAGGAAACAAAATGACAATGCGAGACCCATGGGTTCACGGAACTACACGTGACAAGTTGGAATTGCAGAGGCTTCCCGTGGCATAAAGGAGAAGGATTAACGGAAGTCCTACCACAAGCCGACATTCTCTTTTTATTGGAAACATGGGAACACGATGCATGTAGAATACCACACATTGAAGGATATGTCACACACTCCCTACGGATGCCATGTACAAAAATGAGGGGACAAGGAGGAGTCGCGGTGATATACCGAGAGGATCTCAGAAAAATGATCACAATTTGCAAGACAGATGCTCATAACCGGTACATATGGATCAAGTTTGACACAAAACCTAAACCTATGTTCATTGCCGGGTGCTACATCCCCCATAGAGAGTCACCATTCTATTGTGCCTTCAATGTAGAGAAGAATTACCCTTTCGAGGATCTGTATGCCGATATCCATGCCTATGCACAAGAAGGGATGATTATGCTTATTGGGGACATGAATGCTCGCATAGCACATGCGCAAATGCAAATGGTGGATCTCACGACACCTCCAATGCTTGAACATAATGAGATACTAGATCCCACATGGGAGAGATGTTCGAAAGATCTCATTACAAACCCGCAAGGTATTGCATTGCTCAGTATGATGACATTTTTGCAACTAATCGCCGTCAATGGAACAAGTAAGTTTGAAAAATCGGAAGAATGCACATGCTACACAGCCAACAAAGGCATGAGTGTTATTGATTATGTATTGATTGCATATGAGGCATCCCATATTGTAAGTAATTTTACAATTGGGAAGAGATCACCCAATTCGGACCACACCCCAATCCATGTATGGCTACAAGTTCCCACTCAAAAAGCACAAAAACAGCCCCATGCCCGATCATGGACATACAAAATGCAAGTGGACAAGAAAAGAATGTATGCAGAACATCTAGACAATGCACTTGCTCATGTACCCATGCCATCACACATTGAACAAACATGGCCAATTTTCAAACAAGCTCTATGTGACGCCGTGGAACAAACAATGGGAAAAACGCATCGGCGAGGAAATCATGTTAAAGGGCTACCGCATAACCCATGGTTTGATGAAGAGTGCAAATATGTAAAAAAACAATTGTGGGCACTGTCAACGACGAACACGGACTGGGAAACTCTATCAAAAGACTACACAAATCTCAAGAGGCGGAAAAGACGAAACTATGAGCTACGCACGGAGACACAAGCCATAGCCAACTTCAAGAAAAATCCCAAAAAGGAATGGCTGAAAGTAAAAGGACGGAGACATGACATTAAGGGGGACATAAGCTCAGATGACATGTACATGTATGTGGAACAACTATATGTGCATAATAATGAGGAAGAAATGCCACACATGCAAACCGATATCCATGCCCAAGACCACTTTGATTCCGAAACGGTTTAAAAAGGCATACAGAAACTTGCAAATGGGAAAGCTCCGGACATACTACACTTGAACTCAGAAATGCTTAAATGGTCAAGTATGAGAGCCAGAGAGTGGATACATAGAATGCTAAACCAAGCCATTGTTCAAGGGCTACCCGAGGATTGGCAAAAGAACTCGATCAAAGCACTTTACAAAAAAGGGGATGTAAATCAGCCTACCAACTACCGTACCATTATGGTAGGATCTTGCATGGCAAAGCTTTTGGGAAGCATCTTAGAACAAAGCATAAGCACATGGGCAGACACAAATGGAAAACGAGCAAAAGGACAAGCAGGTTTTCGATCAAAACATAGCACCATTGATCACCTTGTTTCACTCAGGGTATTAATGGAAGAGAGTCGGCTAAAGGGAAAAACATTATACTGTTGCTTTGTAGATTTCACCAAAGCCTTTGAGACAGTCCCGAGAATGGGTATATGGAAAAGGATGGAATGCATAAAAGTACCGATGCATCTCAGGAGTGCGGTAGCACATCTCTATGACAGAGTCATATGTCAACTAAAAACGCACGAAGGGCTGTCCAAAGCTTTCTCGAGCAACATGGGGGTCAAACAAGGATGCCCTCTCTCCCCTACTCTTTTTGGATTGTGCATTGATCAAATAGAAAGCTTCCTCCCTCAACTAGAAGGGGATGAACCAGCCATCGGGATGCTTACACTTCTCATGCTCATCTATACAAACGATGTGGCTCTTTTCGCCCATGACATTACAGCTCTACAGAAATTGGTCGATGTGTTACATGCTTTTTGTGAAAATGTGGGTCTATCAATCAATGTAGACAAAACAAAGTTCATGATTGTGAAGACTCTTAAGATGGATATCCACGCCCCCCTCATGTATCAAGGGAAACAAAATTGAGAAAGTCGACAGTTTCAAGTACTTGGGGATTGACATCCCGTGCAACTATGCTTGGGGACAATGCGCACATAATAGAATTGACATCGGCCATGCCAAGTACTATCAATTTGAAAACATGTGCACACAAAGGAGCATAAAAAGATGGGAGATAAAAGCGACCATTTTTGAGACATGCGTAGTGCAAGCCATCCTCTACGGAGTGGAAATCTGGGGAGCAAGCATTTTAGCGCACACATGGAATGAAATTGAAAAACTTCAGAAAAAGTTTCTATGTCGACACATGGGGGTCAAAAAGACGACACCATACTCCGTGCTACTCTTGGAGACAGGCAAGAGACCACTAGAAATGAAAGCATTGCAAAAAATGTACACGTATATCATGAAGGTCAAAGCGATGCCTACTACTCGAATCCCCCGCATTGCATGGGAAACGGGATGTGCGCCACAAAAGACAAAAAAAAGCAAATTCCTGTTATCGAGCCTCATACAGGACATTAAGAAATGGTTCGCTAAATGGAATGTAGAGGCATATGTGGACATGCTTATTGAGGAGGGCAAGGAGGGAGAACATATACTGAATTTTGAAATTGCATTACTAAATAGCCTCCACACCAAGTGGAAGACAACGCAACACCGCTCGAAATTTGAATACTATTGCAAGCATGTCAACACAAAGTATTGGGAAGGCTATAGCACAAACCCAATGGAAGCCCAGGCCCACATACGAACACCCATGCCCCACATGGCACAAAGAGCCATCTCTTTGATGCGCACAAGGTCACCTATGCTCAAAATAGAAACAGAGGGCTCCATGAAAATTGATGCTTCTAAACCGATATGCACATCATGTACAATGCAAGCTCCCGAAGATGAAGCACATGTGACATTGGAATGCCCAGAATACGCTCACATCCGGGCTAATTTTCAACCACTTCTAAGCGGTTGCTCTACCTTTGCGGACCTATTATCCAAGACAGACCCCTCCCCTACAGCTCTCGGAACATACCTCACCCGCATACTCGGGCATCAAAAGACACTCATAGGAACACAAAAAGAGAATAACACACACCACACCATACACCCCCGTGAGGGGAGACTATGTATCACTTTGAGGTCCCATGGGTCATTTCTGGCCCCCCACGGACTTTATCCCAAATCAAATCAAATCTCTCTCTCTCTCTCTCTCTCTCTCTCTCTCTCTCTCTCTCTCTCTCTCTCTATATATATATATATATATATATTATATATATATATATATATATATATATATATATATATATATATATATATATATATATATATATATATATATATATATATATATATATATATATAATATATATATATATATTATATATATATATATATATATATATATATATATATATATATATATATCAGATCCACCACATTGTAACTCTCTGGTCTCATAGGTCACTTTGGCCTTTTGAAGACGTTAATATAACATTTCATCTCTCTCTCTCTCTCTCTCTCTCTCTGGGGGAGCAGGAGAGAGAGCCCACTTGCTGTCCTATGCAATGAGAGTGAAGGAGAAGAGGAGAGTGGCGCAGAAGAAGCACACGCAGAGAAGAACGTGAGAGAGAGAGAGAACGCTCGTCAAAAAACTGGGAGAGGTCACAATGTTTTATTTGGGCTTGACCTTTGAGTATATGAGTAAGTGACTAGGGGGCCATTCACACTTGGGCCCCCTCACTTATAAGTCTTTTAACTTATAAGTTAATAAGTACAAGGCACTTAGGCCTTTATTCCCTAACAACCTCCCACCTAAAGGCAATGTACCTTGGGAGATCAAAGAATCAACTAACTATTATACATCAGCTGATCATGCACTTACTCATCCAACACCCATCATCTGTCGGCAATATGCAAACCGCTCTGCTGGAAGACTCTTGGTCAAAAGATCTGCAGGGTTGTCATCTGTGTGCACCTTGACAAGTGTAATGCTCTTGTCATCAAGCACACTTCTGATAAAATGATACTTCACCTCTATGTGCTTTGTCTTGGCATGAAAAACAGGATTCCTTGCAAGCATAATAGCACTCTGACTATCACAGTGTAGCACAGGAACCGGTGACTTAATGCCAAGCTCTTCTACCAAACGCATGAGCCACAAAGCTTCTTTGCATGCCTCAGTGGCAGCCACATACTCAGCCTCAGTGGTAGACAAAGCAACACATTTCTGCAGTCTAGAAATCCAAGAAACTGCACCTCCTGTGAATGTAAACACATATCCAGAGGTAGACTTCCTACAATCTCGATGTCCAGCAAAATCTGCATCTGTAAAGCCATGCACAGATGTCTCACTCTTCCCAAAACAAATGCACAAGTCTTTAGTGCCTTTCAAGTATCTCAAGATACACTTCACTGCTTCCCAATGCTTTTTGCCAGGATTGCTCATGTACCTGCTTACCACTCCCACCGCAAATGCAATGTCCGGACGTGTAGCAACCATAGCATACATCAAACTGCCAACGGCTGATGCATAAGGAATCTTGGCCATTTCAGCCCGCATATCATCTGTGTTTGGGCAGTCATGTGCAGTCAGTTTTACATATGGAGGCAACGGAGTACCAAGTGCCTTTCCCCCGTCCATATAAAAACGATGTAGCACCTTAGTAACATAATCTCGTTGAGATAGAAACAGACGCCTGTTAGGTCTATCTCGAGAGATACGCATGCCCAAAATATGATTAGCATCACCAAGATCCTTCATGTCAAAGCGATTCTTTAAGCTTTGCTGTAATGCATCCAACTCCGTGACATTTTTACCCGCAATAAGCATGTCATCAACATACAAAATCAGCAATAGAAGAGATCCATCACTTGCCGTTTTGATATACAAACAGTGATCAGAATTACTTCTTTTGTATCCTTGAGACCTCATGAATGTATCAAACTTGTGATACCATGCACGGGGAGACTGTTTCAAACCATACAAGCTCTTCAAGAGTCTACATACTTTCTTCTCTTGCCCCTTTGACACAAAACCTTCTGGCTGCATCATATAGATCATCTCAAGCAAATCGCCATGCAAAAACGTTGTTTTGACATCCATTTGCTTTAACTCCATATCTTCAGAAGCAACCAGGCCTAAAACAAGACGTAATGTGGCAAGCTTTACAACAGGAGAAAAAATCTCATCAAAATCAACACCATGCTTTTGCTTGTACCCTTTAGCAACCAAACGTGCCTTGTACTTAGAAGAAGCATCAGATGTGACCTTGGTCTTGTAAACCCATTTACATGGCAGAGCCTTATGCCCTTTAGGCAAATCAACCAAGTCCCATGTATGGTTTTTCTCCAAAGACTGCATTTCCGAAACCATTGCTTTGAACCATTTCTTACTGTCTTCCCGTTGCATAGCCTCTTTATAGCAAGACGGCTCACCACAATCAGTAAGCATGACATAGTCCAAAGACGGTTCATATCTATCGGGGGGCCTTGTCACCCGAGTAGACCTACGCACCCAATGATCCATAACAGGTGGATTTTCAGCCTGTAAACCATCAAAAACAGCAGGCTGTTCAGCCGGTTGCATCGCAACAACGGGCGGTCTAGGAGCATCAACCTGTTCCCCTACCTGTGGTGCATCAATGGCAACTTGTTGGGGCTGATTTTCAGCAGCTAATGGCTGATTTTCAGCACCATTTTCAGCATGTAAAGGCTGCTGAACATTGGGCCTTCTTGGCTGTCCATATGTAACATCTTCACGAAAAACAACCCGGCGCACTTCCTCGACCTTTGTGGGTTGTTTGTGCATGCAATTCTCATTGAAGATGACATCATTGCTGCGTATGATTTTCCGTAATGCGGTATCCCATAATCTATACCCCATTTCACCATCCTCACCATATCCTAGAAAAATGCATTTATGAGACTTTGGTTCTAGTTTGGTGCGCAGTTCACTCCGGATGTGAACATAGGCCTCACAACCAAACACTCTTAAATGTGCATATGAGGGTGGCTTGCCAGACCACACCTCCTCAGGCACCTTTCCACCCAAAGCCTTGCTAGGTGAGCGCTTAATCAAGTGAATAGCTGTTTCCACAGCTTCTGCCCAAAAACCATGAGAAAATGCAGCATGTGAGAGCATACTCCGAACTTTCTCTTGGATAGTCCGGTTCAACCTCTCTGCAACTCCATTCTGAGAGGGATTAAAAGGAACCGTGAGCTCTCTTTTAATACCTTTAGTAGCACAAAAGTCAATAAATGCTTTTGATACATACTCCCCCCCATTGTCTGAGCGCAAAGACCTAAGCTTCTTGTCAATTTGATTCTCAACAAACGCAAGAAACTTCTTGAAAGTATCCAAAACATCGCTTTTAGCACGTATTGGATACACCCACACCTTACGTGTAGCATCATCGATAAACGAGACAAAATATTTCTTTCCCCCTAAGGACAACTGTGGCATTTCGCATACATCGGAATGCACTAAGTCTAACCTGTCAGACTTCAAAGAAAGAGACCTTTTGTGCGGTGTTTGACTGTGCTTACCATAAATACAGTGCTCACAATGAGAAAAATCAGCATACCTCAAACACGGCAAATAACCACAACGAGACAGAGTTTCCATTCCTTTTTTACTCATGTGTCCCAACCGGCCATGCCACAAAGAAACACTTGGCTGCTCCGTTACGGCGACAACATGGTCACGCACACTAGATATATGCAAAGGATACAAAGTGTCCGATTTACAACCCTTGGCTACAATCCGGGCCCCTTTACAAATTTTCCACTTGCTATCACCAAAAGTGGTGTGATAGCCTGCATCATCTAGCTGCCCTGTACTAATCAAACTCTTCTTGAGTTGTGGCACATGGCGCACTTTGTGCAAAACAAAAGTCATACCATCAGCAAAAGAAAACTGAACACTGCCAATACCTGCAATGTCACATGCATAGTTATCTCCCAAATAAACAGTGCCCTGCACCTCACCTGAGTACTGTGTAAACCAATCCCTATGAGGTGTTACATGAAAGGAGGCACCTGAATCAAGAATCCAAGTATGCATGTCCACATCAGAACCCATAGCAAGGGTATGTGCATCCACAGAAGAGGCATTGAGTACATCAGTGCTGCTGTCACTGTCACAACTACTAGCAACATTGATTTCCTCAATCAACACAGTGCTCTTCTTGGCATTTCCCTTGTCCTTTGCATCAGTTTCAGCACCCTTGTTCTTCTCTTTCTTCCACTCATAGCATTCCCGTTTATAATGCCCTTTCTTTCCACAATGATGACACACAACATCTTTCCTACGAGATTTGCTGCGTGCCCTGTCCTTACTGTCAGATTTCTCCCTCTGTTGAGACCTGCCTCTCAAGTGCAATGCATTAGCAGACCCACCTGTGGTGTTCTTCCTGTTCATCTCTTCCATCAAGAGAGAACTCTCTACATCTGCATACTTAAGTGACGCACTTGAGTTACTAAGAGCTGTCCGGAATACATTCCAACTCTCGGGCAATGTGCATAGCAGAAAAGTAGCTTTGAACTCCTCATCAATCGTGAATTTCAGCTCTGTCAGTTGGCTGAAAATAGAATTGAATTCATTGAGGTGCACTGACATGTGCGTGCCCTCCTTCATGCGGAGATCCATAAGCTTCTTAAGCCAATACACTTTACTGGCAGCACTCTGCTGTGCATACAACTCGTCTAAACGCTTCCACATGCCCCACGCTGTCTGCTCATTCTCTACATTGAAGAGTAAATTGTCAGACACCGAAAGCATGATCGTGGAGCGAGCCAACTCGTCCACTTCTTCCCATTCTTCAACCTCCATATCAACCGGTTTCACACCCTGTAACTTAATAGGTTTCGCCTGTTTCTTCTGCAACATCACATTATGACATTGCTTCTTCCATATAGCAAAGTTATGGGCACCTTCAAGCTTGCGAATGTGCAACAAATTGCCACTTTCACTGCTAGAAGCCATTCTGAGTGATTGCAAACACTGAAACCCTGTTTTGCCGACCTAAACACGCCCAAATGTGCGCAATCGGGCAAAAAACAGCTTGCTGTTACAGAAAAACAGCGAGCAAATTTCACGCGAAATCACCCCAAAACGGCGTACATTCACTGCCAAACCCTTACCAAAGGTTTCCACAAGGTGTATACATCATTTGCTTGCTGAAATTCCCTGTTTTAGGGCAAAAATCAAACCTGTAAACACCTGTTTTGCTGAATTTTCAGAACCTCGTTGGTGGAAACACCTGTAAGATTGACCTATGAGACTTGCCCTAATGAAATTGCATCAAATTGACCCTGAAATTGGTCAATTTCAGCAGAAATAGGCTGCTGTTCGCCAATTTTTGAAACCCTAATTTTGGGGAAACTGTCACCGGAGGTCAATTCTACACGGTGAGAGGATCCCTTCGCGACAGAGTTGATCTAAAACGGTTGAATATCCTTCCCGCAGCGAGCAAGAACAGAATTCTGATCTGTGTTGCGAAGATGGCTCTCTTGGAAACCCTAAAGCTCTGATACCATGTGTGGGGGAGCAGGAGAGAGAGCCCACTTGCTGTCCTATGCAATGAGAGTGAAGGAGAAGAGGAGAGTGGCGCAGAAGAAGCACACGCAGAGAAGAACGTGAGAGAGAGAGAGAGAGAACGCTCGTCAAAAAACTGGGAGAGGTCACAATGTTTTATTTGGGCTTGATCTTTGAGTATATGAGTAAGTGACTAGGGGGCCATTCACACTTGGGCCCCCTCACTTATAAGTCTTTTAACTTATAAGTTAATAAGTACAAGGCACTTAGGCCTTTATTCCCTAACACTCTCTCTCTCTCACTCAGTGAAACTAATTTGACTATTTTGTTTCTAATTTCTATTTCCTAGAATTAGGACTTTAATAAGAAATGTGCACAAGTTAACTAATAAGTTAAGGAATCACAGATCTGTAAGAAAAACCATCAGGAAACAGACAACTCTGGTGTGTCATATGATGGGTGACAAGAAGCACCGTGAAGGAGTTGGCCTGTTAGTTCGGTGGGAGAAGACTAGGTAATGGGGGTCCCTGATGAGTCACAAGATGGGTGACAGGTTCATCGGTAAGGGGACACACTAAGGGTCTAAGGAGGAAATCTGAACTGAGTAAGAAAATATGCGTAAGAACGCAAGCACAAGAATAAAGATGGGTTCAATGAATCTTTTTACGAAAAGCAGAAACAATCGCGGGATGGCAGACGCTTTCCCGCGAGGAATCTATGTTTGTATTGCATTCGTGCATGTGGTTGCATCCAGGGACGCCTGGGAAGTGTTGTTAAATGCATTGGTTTTAACTTATAAGGTTTTATTGAGTTTTTGGGCAGGTTCAGACCAATTTTAAAACATGCCGGCCACCCACTTAATAAGTGGGCAACCACTTAGAAGATAAAGCAACAAAACCAGCCAACGAATTCTCTCTCCCTATTTCGGGTAGAACAGCGCCAAAAAAAAAAAAAAAACGGCCGCGATCTCTACGCGAGCAGTTATTCGTGCCGTGGCCAGGGAGCTATAAAAGCACCACATGCCCTCACTCACGAGAGGTACAAACATCAGCAAGAGAAGACTCTGCCGCAAGAGATCGCGAGACTACGAAGCACGGGTCGCTTTTCCCGCGCAAGAGCGACAGGTATCTATTGTGGATTCGCCATACGTATTGTTGTCGCGTGTTTGTGTGGTTTGTTTTGCAGGAATCTCCCGTCCTTACGGGAAGTACGGCTTCACGCCTAAGTCCCTTACGGGAAAGTACATCTTTGTGCCCAAGTCCCTTACGGGAAGGAACGGCCTTGTGCCCAAGCCCTTTACGGGAAAGCACGACCTTCGGGTCTAAGATTACAGAACGGAGGGGTTTCCTCGGGTTCTCGTGCTTGTATACGAATTCTCCCTGAATAAAAGAATACTCTTAAGGGGGGGGGGGGGACCAGCCCATCTTCTGGTCCCCAATACTGTGTCGATCTTCTCCCTTCTCTCATGTTTGCAAAGTATTATAATTTTCAGATTTTCTAAGTGCTCGTGTGCGCTCCCGTTTTGTGACAGTGGTATCAGAGCATGGTCTCCTCTCTTTCTCTGTAAAGGAGAACGACTCTGGGAAGATACCGGAAGAAGCCATGACAAGCCAAGAGAGAAGTAAGCAGGCGGAAACCTAAGTCCTGGAGGAAAAGCTCGCAGAGTTGGAAATTTTTTTTCTCTCTGCAAGAAGGCGACACAAGACTTGGGAGACTCTCAGAAGGCGACAAGAGCATGATGCTCAAGAAACTAGAGAATCTGAGAAGCGGAATGCTCAAGATACTTCAGAACCCAGAAGATATCCATGAACATCAATCGAGAACCATAGCCAAGAAATCCCGTCATTTCGGGAAGGATATGAAGAAGGTCTCTAGACCTAGGAACACTCCAGTCAAGCTTGATACTTTTGACGGAAGGGAAGATGTCCTGAAAGCTACTGCTTTTATTCGACAGTTTGAAGTTGCCTTTGCAAACAGCAATTTCTTAGAAGTGTCGAAGGTGAGGCATGTGACCAAACACCTCTAGGGGATTGCAAGTACTTGGTGGTATACCAAAGCTCTGCAAGGAACTTACAACAACAATTCAAGGCTGAATTCTCCAACAAATTTTTTTCCTCTACGCTTTGAGGAAGGCATCCAAGAAGATTGGGATGGGTTTGCCCAATAGGAACACGAGTGAGTCAAAGCAAGTAGTGGTTCACTCTTGCCAAGGTAGCTCCACTCTCGATCCTCTCTGAGGAAGGAAAGATGAACAAATTTAACAAAGGACTTTTGCCCGAATTTTGTAAACCCATCTGCAAGATACTTTGCAGCAGATGGTGGAGTCAGCAATAAAAGCTGAAAGTGTACACCTTGATGTACATAAAATACAATCCCCGCAGTGGGACGAGAACCATTGAACACAGAAACAACGAATTTTTGTTACCTCTCCTCGAAGGATACATTGCTATCCGGAGAAAGTTTGGAGTAACAGAACTCAATCTAACTCCTGAATTTTTGACCCTCAAACTTTAAGTGAGAGGGCAGATCTTTGATCAAAGTTAAATCTTTGAGGAACTCATAAAATGCGTATTGCTTTTATGCACGACATATGCACGTGTCTAACGAGGACAATCACTCTCGAGTGTTGAGTCAGAACATTGTTTTATACGATGAACTGCTTTGCTTAACCATCCGGAAGGCCCATGATTGATCTGGTATCCGGTAGTTCTCCAACAAATTGCCTGCTAGTGCGGGTAGGAAATTATGAAGGAACCATTATGAGCTTTCAAGCAAAGAACAACTTTTATCAAGCTTAAGTACCTTACAAACCAACACTCCCTACCCGGTAAGGGAAGACCAATCTTGAGATGCTGCTATAGATTTCAGCCGTAAAGAAGACGTTGCCGGTGATGCCCATGGCTGCCCCCAGTGTACCAGATGCCGTCAAGACCCAGTGCGCGAGTTCCCTCGCAAAGAAGTACCTACGGAGCGTGTTTTCATCGCAACAAGCTGCTGTTTTTCTCTGTTTTCAGCCCATAAACGTCGTAGACGGGGCTGATTTACGAGAAGGAACCCGAGAACACACCTCTTTTGTGTGTAGGATTGGAAGAAAGGATTTTCTATGCAGAGATCTCTTCCGGGGAATTGCTTTTTCGAGAACCGAGTTGCATTACGAGCGTCGTGACTTTGAAGGTACGATTTTTATGTTATGATCTCTAAGTATTTGATTGCAGGTGTACTTCCTCTTCGTGAGGGAGTAGGAGCAGAGGAAGGCATGAGCCTCTGCAGGATAAAAGTGCTCTGAGGAACTAGAGCCAAATCAGCCCAAGGGTTTCGTACCCAAGTTCGGGAAGCAGATCCACGGATTGAAGAGAGGTAGACTCTCAAGATGTGATCCGGAAGTTGAAATTCCTAAGGAAAGGACTTCGTGTCCAAGAAAGCGGAGTTACTCTGCAGGAACAGGACTCTGGAAACAAAGTCGGAAAAGCGTTGCAAGGATGCCATGCCCTGAGTAGGACGGCAGAAAGGAAGGAACCATTCCGAGATTCCAAGCAAAGAAAAGCTTTCATTAAGCTTGAATACTCTTTAAGCCCACACCCCCTACCCGGTCAGGGAGGACATGGTAGTGCTTTTCGCACAAATGAATGAACACTCTCTTTATGAGAGAAGGAACAAGCGACGACTACGGCCTATGCTCGAGGAATCCAAGCATTGAAATCCTAGTTATTTAATGAGCGGGTTTTGCTCTAAGATCGAGCCAAGGGATCGTCAAGTTGAGCGTCTTCGCTCTAAGGATCTTACGAAGGGAAGGTAATTTCCCAGGTTCACCAAAACTCTAACACAGCTTAAGAATTATGTACACCTTTGGGTACATGGATAACACACGAAGATGCAGACCTATGCCAAGCAACTGGACGAGAGTTTGTTATACTCTCTTGAGCGCCTTTTTATGCGCAAGGATATTCCAACACGAGAATTAGATGTGTTCGGTAGAAGGATTCTCTACAGAGAAGAGGTTTTCTGATGGTCGTTGATTATTGAGGACGCTATGTGCTTTTATTATTACAGTAGCAACTTTTGGTTGCGGTATATGTTTCTCCATGAGCAGGTCGAGTAGCATTTACACGCTGCTCGAATAAATTCGAACTATTATGTTCGTAAGAGTAAAATTTGCCAACCATTCTAAAATGGTAAGAATTACCTTAACCACATATAGGAGAACATCCTTGAGATCCAAAGCGGGTTCACCCTTAAGTGGGCCAAGTTTGAACTTATGTTCACAGAATGGTATGGCTAGAATTTTATATGCCTAAGATTTTGCGAGGAATCCTAGATGCTTGCAAGGATGGCCTCTGCAAGGAAGAGACGCTAGTAGGCGTCACGAGAACACTGCTAGTGGTAATAACTTATAGGAGGAAAAGATTGGAAGGAAGTGCCGCCGTGCACAAGGAATCTTCGGATTGGAACCGCTCGCCTACGTTGAGCGACGGCCCGAAACAAGAACCTTCTTTAAGGTGATCGAAGACCTTGTTTGTGAAGGAAGATATCGAAATTAATACTCTTACGATTTGGGCATTCCCTATGTGGGAGGACACAAGAGGTTTAATACCCTCTCGACTAACAGCGCAGGATTATGCGCAAGGACATATGCCTAGATTAATTTCTAGGAGGATTATTCTTCTCGGGATTGAGAAGGTGGAATTGAGTTAACAGATTCTCGGATAAGGAAACTTCCAATCTGTTGGAAAGACGCGAATGACGAGTTCTTACATGGCTCGTAAGTTTGATGAATGGTGAAGGATATCCTCGAGGTACTAGAGGAAGGACATGAACCGGTAAGGTAAGTATTGAATTCTTGAATTTTATTTAAATTAATTTTTAAGCTCTCTTTTGAGAAAGGACTAGCTCAACTCACCATTGAGTAAGATTTGGAATCTTTCCGGTTTCTCCCCGGCAGTTCAGTTGGACCTCTACAGTTGAGGACAACTGTTTATAAGTGAGAGGGATTAAACTAATTTGACTATTTTGTTTCTAATTTCTATTTCCTAGAATTAGGACTTTAATAAGAAATGTGCACAAGTTAACTAATAAGTTAAGGACTCACAGATCTGTAAGAAAAACCATCAGGAAACAGACAACTCTGGTGTGTCATACGATGGGTGACAAGAAGCACTGTGAAGGAGTTGGCCTGTTAGTTCGGTGGGAGAAGACCAGGTAATGGTGGTCCCTGATGAGTCACAAGATGGGTGACAGGTTCATCGGTAAGGGGACACACTAAGGGTCTAAGGAGGAAATCCGAACTGAGTAAGAAAATACGCGTAAGAACGCAAGCACAAGAATAAAGATGGGTTCAATGAAGCTTTTTACGAAAAGCAGAAACAATCGCATGAAGGCAGACGCTTTCCCGCGAGGAATCTATGTTTGTATTGCATTCGTGCATGTGATTACATCCAGGGACGCCTGGGAAGTGTTGTTAAATGCATTGGTTTTAACTTATAAGGCTTTATTGAGTTTTTGGGCAGGTTCAGACCAATTTTAAAATATGCCGGCCGCCCACTTAATAAGTGGGCAGCCACTTAGAAGATAAAGCAACAAAACCAGCCAACGAATTCTCTCTCCCTATTTCAGGTAGAATAACGCAAAAAAAAAAAAAAAACGGCCGCGATCTCTATGCGAGCAGTTATTCGTGCCGTGGCCAGCGAGCTATAAAAGCACCACATGCCCTCACTCACGGGAGGTACGAACATCAGCAAGAGAAGACTCTGCCGCAAGAGATCGCGAGACTATGAAGCACGGAAGTCGCTTTTCCCGCACAAGAGCGACAGGTATCTATTGTGGATTCGCCATACGAATTATTGTCGCGTGTTTGTGTGGTTTGTTTTGCAGGAATCTCCCGTCTTACGGGAAGGCCCTTCACGGGAAGTATGGCTTCACGCCTAAGTCCCTTACGGGAAAGTACAGCTTTGTGCCTAAGTCCCTTACGGGAAGGAAAGGCCTTGTGCCCAAGCCCTTTACGGGAAAGCACGACCTTCGGGTCTAAGATTACAGAACGGAGGGGTATCCTCGGGTTCTCGTGCTTGTATACGAATTCTCCCTAAATAAAAGAATACTCTTAACGGGGGGGGGGGACCAGCCCATCTTCGGGTCCCCAATACTGTGTCGATCTTCTCCCTTCTCTCATGTTTGCAACGTATTATAATTTTCAGATCTTCTAAGTGCTCGTGTACGCTCCCGTTTTGTGACACTCAGCATGCTGGTATGGGGAGATGACATCATAGTTTCAGGCACATAGGTTCAGCATAGACAAACTGCCCCCTTCCAGTACTCACGGGATGCACCCTCTCTAACGCTCACACAATCCGAGATCACCAAGCTCATCCGCCAGGACCTGACTCAGCTAGACACCAAGAGGACATGGATATAGCCAACACAGGAGCTGGGCACGAAGATGGCTTTCTACAAAGAGCATCTTCTCCAGCTCACGGAGGAAGGTTTTGTGAGGAGACCCAGATACATGGACACTCACTTGTCTCATGGGATACGATGTGCTATTGTCCAGATACGCACATCTTCACACCAGCTGCGGATCGACACTGGGAGATACAGCAGAGTACCAGCAGAGGCCAGGACATGCCCCATGTGTGACCTAGAGCCTGAGACAGAGTTGCACTACAAATGCCACTGCCCCGTCTATTGCAAGATACACGGCCGCTTCCACTGCTTGTTCAGAGAGGGCTTCGAACCACTCTCCAGAGTCATGCAGTACGAGGATCAGAGATGCTTGGGTCTGTTTTTGCTCGAGCTACGCAGACACAGAGAGACCATGATGAGGGGAGAGGCTAGCCAATCTCAGAGACGGATCACAGACTTCTTTAGAGCAAACACTAGACACCCGGAGGAGCTACTACCACAGGAGAGCTCGCCGCCTCACACCAGAGGCATGCTGATCGACCGAATGACCGAGCTAGGGAGATCCGGACGCCCACGACTGCGGAGGACTACACAGCATCGACGGAGGCTGCATCAGAGGATTCGGATCACTTTGGCCCGACATGCACGACGCCCAGTCAAGCTATTGACCATGGAGGAGATTGATGAGATCCGCCAACGACCGATGCTGGATCTTTTGTGATCTGTGATTTACCTATCCCACCTAGCGTTTCACACCTAGCTGTTTCGGATTCCATAGCATTTTATTCTGTCATTTTCATTACTCTGACTTTGTATGAGATCCATTGCATTGTAACTTTCTGGTCTCATAGGTCACTTTGGCCTTTTGAAGACGTTAATATAACATTTCATTTCATTTCACTCTCTCTCTCTCTCTCTCTCTCTCTCTCTCTCTCTCTCTCTCTCTCTCTCTCTCTCTCTCTCTCTCTCTCTCTCTCTCTCTCTCTCTCTCTCTCTGCCAAGGCTGTAGCACTTGCCGCTGCCTCACTGTTGCAGCATTACCAAGTGCACCAGGCTCGCTGCCCCCAATCTCTCACACACGGATACATACCCACACACACACTACACACATACACACACGTACTCCCTCCCTCTCTTCCCCTTCTCCCCTCTTCTTCACAATATGAAGAGAGGGTAGTTACGAAGACAACCATGTCTTCCCCCATCATCAAGACGCCGGCATCGACAATGAAGACAACCTTCATGCTCACGAACAAGAGGCTTGCACAATTGGAGAAGGACATGAAAGAATGGCGGATGGAGAGAGAGATATGGGAGGAGGAGAAAGCCACCTTCATCAAGCTATGGAACGAAGAGAAGGAGAACATGAGAGCGGAAATCCAAAATCTCAAAGAGGAGAAGGAGAGAAGGGAACGGGAGAACGAGAAGGAGAGGGAGAGATGGAGGAAAGAGCAAGAAGAGATGAAGGCACAAATCGATCTCCTTCATGCTTCCATCACATCCCTCACCCCCGAGGAAGGAGAGATTAAAGAGGAGGCTAAGGAAGCCCTCAAGGAGGAGATCACCAAAGCCCTCACCACAAGCATTGAGGACAAATTAGAGGCCACCAAAGAAGGATGGGTCGAAGTGGTCAAAAAGAACATCAAGAAGGTAGCAAGAGAGGAAGCCCAAAAAGATGAGGTACTCATCGTACACACAACCATCGAGGAGGAGAAGATGCGACAAGCTCGCCGTCTCAATGTGAGAGTGACCGGCATCAAAGAAGAAGAAGGGTCTACACCCGAGAGCGATGGGAAAGCTTTATGCAAGAAAGTGGGATACAAGGAAGAAGAGATCCCTTTCTCCAAAGTTTGGAGAGCCGGCAAAGATCCAAAGAAGAGAGCTCTCATCCTCCAATTCGCCTCCGAGGAGTCTCGAACTTCTTTCCTCCAAAAGAGGGTCATCTTGAGAGGGCTAGAAGGCCCCCCGATTTATCTTGATGATGACCTCACAAAGATGCAACAAGATTACCGTCGCGCGTGCATGCCTAGAGTCCACCAAGCCCGCAAAGAAGGGAAGAAGGCAGTATATCGAGATGGTAGGGTTATCATTGATGGCAAGACCATCGCATAGGGACTCGCGGCCTGTGGGACACACAAGGAGATTCATGTCACGGTTTGGAATTGCAATGGAGACCTATGGACACACCCAGAGAGACTTGAGGAGGTGATGAGAGGTCGAGACATCATTCTACTTACAGAGACACACGAGAGCCCAGAGAGAGGGTTACCACGGATACATGGATTCCAGTGGGAGTCTCTACATCGGGGATGTATGCGCCAGCACACCACTCGCGGCTCAGGAGGAGTGGCCATACTCTTTAGACAGGGGCTTCACAGCAGACTACAGATTGTTGCCCGGGACCCACAGGCCCGCTACATGTGGATTCGCCTCGAGCTCTCACGAGACAGGATCGTCTACATTGCCCTTTGCTACTTTGCTCCCACAGGCTCCAGATTCGCCCCTATTGAGCAGGAGTCACCGTACGCATGCCTCACGGAGGAGATTATGGAGTACTCCACACTGGGTGAAGTCTTCCTTATGGGAGACTTCAATGCTCGTACGCTCAGTGAGCAGTGTGAGGCATATGACCACGAGGACCCAGAAGCACTACACACTCTAGATGAGGAGGCTACTATGAGAGATACAGCAGACAGAGCTCCAGTCACAGCCTACGGACGACATCTACTTCGACTTGGCTCCCAGCACCGTCTCGTTATTTATAACGGGATGGTCCAGTGGCCCACCTCAGGGGGCCTGACTTGTATGCCACATGGAGTTGCAGAGGGAGGGGGGAGTACAGTCGACTATATTCTGGGACCCAGGGAGGCTACACACCTTATCACATCCTTCACCATTCCACCCATACCCATCGGAGCCGACCACACATACCTCTCTTTCTCCATCACCGGAGATACCATCCCACACAGCTCCACAGCACACACTCCACACACCACCATCCATTTCACACATGAGCTAGCCTCTCTTTACTCGGCCGAGGTTGAGCATGGCCTATGCCTCCTCCACCCATCCACACCACTCTCAGTTCTCACATCACATATCTCTTCCGTTCTCCACACTTCAGCTATTAGCTCTTTTCCACACACCACTCACACAGGACGCACCCCCCCCCCCCCCCCCCCCCCGGGACTATGCCTCAGAACCGCTGGTATGATGATGAGTGCAGAGAGCTATACCGACGCCTCCGTGCACGGCGAGCCTTAGGAGAGATCACAGAGAGAGAGGCCAGACGGCATATGAAGACGCTGACACGCCAAAAGCGGCGAGCATTCGAAGAGGCACAGGAGCTTGAGCTATACCGCCTATTCATGAGCATGGATAGCGCGACGGCATGGCGCACCCTGCGCGAGCCACGTCCGACTACAGCTATTGAGGATCCACAGATATGGCATGACTATGCAGAGCGACTTTACGAGGTGCCAGGGCAACCTCCTATCCCACAGCCACATGAGCCACGCCCCACGTGCTCCTCCTTCTTTACAGCAGAGATGGTAGAGAGGGCCATACGCCGCATGCAGCACAGACGATTAGCTGACCATACTGGATTACAGAGTGAGCACATCATTTATGCGGCCTCCACTATAGCCCCGTTGATTGCACATGTCTTCAACCGGGCTATAGGGGAGGGCTTCCCAGAGGAGTGGACACAGCACACCATAGTGCCTATCCACAAATCTGGCGACACCCTGGACCCAGGGAACTACAGGACTATCATGATTGGCCACACGATGGCCAAGCTATATGGAGCAGTACTTGAGGCACAGCTCAGCTGCTACGCAGAGATCGAGGGTTTACGAGCTCCAGGCCAGGCAGGTTTCAGACGAGCTTTCTCCACCACTGATCACATCTTCGTTCTGCGCTGCCTCATTGATGGGGCAAAGGCGCGGAAGAAGAGGCTTTACTGCTGCTTTGTGGATTTCCGCAAGGCCTTTGACACAGTCCCACGCGAGAGACTCTTCCAGTGCCTTCACAGCATTGGGGTACCAACAGAGATGATTTGGGCCATATATGCTCTCTACGAGAAGGTGACGGGTCGAGTTCGTTGCCCAGGCGGTTTTTCAGAGACCATTGCTAGCACCATTGGTGTTAAGCAAGGATGCCCACTCTCCTCGACACTCTTTGGGCTCTACATCGACGAGATCTCCGACTACATACTGCGAGCAGGGGGAGAGGGGAGCGACTTGGCAGGTACTCCGGTCCACATCATGTTATATGCTGATGATATTGTGTTGATTTCAGAGTCACCCGAGGGCTTGCAACGCCATCTTGAGGCCTTGGACGAATTCAGCACACACAGGGGGTTGACTGTGAACCTTGGCAAAACCAGGTTATGATCTTTCACACATCCAGTGCAATGAGGAGCGCTGCCACCTTCACAGCAGCAGGAGGACAGGTTGATGTAGTCACCTCCTATGTCTACCTTGGCATCACATTCACCAGCCTGCCTACCAGGACCCTTCACTATGAGGTAGGCTGCTGCTGACAGGATCACCCGAGGATATGCAGCTCTGGCCATGCTAGAGCGGAGATGCCACCAGGCACACTTTTAGGAGCCCCGCACGAAGGGGTGGCTTTTCGACACCTTAGTCACCCCGGCCTTGATGTACTTGGCGGCAGTATGGGCACCAGGATTGACAGCTGACCAGTGGACACAGCTTGAGAGGCCACACGTATGTATGATCTCACGCTTGCTCCGCAGCAAGAAGACAGTGCCACATGACATTATTAGAGCCGAGCTCGCCACACCACCCATGGTGGTAGAGGCACTATTCCAGACAGTCTGCTTCATCCAGAGGATGAGAGAGCTACCTCCTGACAGACTTACTCGTAGAGCATTTGAGGCAGCTATACAGCTATCAGAGAGTGGGCATGAGAGAGCATGGTACTCACAGGTCAGAGCATGGTTTGAGGGACACGGTCTTGACATGGAGAGCCTACCACCACTCCAGTACGACCCCCACTCACCATATGTTCACCTCTCTCGCAGTGAGAGGAACCTGGTATTGAGACAGGATCTGTGGCAACTATACACTAGGAGAGTCTGGGAGTCACCTGGCTTGGGGACGAGGATGTCAGATTACAGAGACCAGTTTCTCACCATATTGTCTGGGGGGTTCATACAGAGACCACGCTACATGGACACATATATGCCACATAGCTCACGGGTGGCGATTGGTCAGCTGAGAGTGGCTTCACACAGGTTAGAGATTGAGATCGGGAGACATACTGGTGTTCCCAGGGAGGAGCGAGTCTGCAGAGCCTGCACAGAGGAGGTGGAGAGTGAGGAGCACTTTGTATGTAGATGCAGAGCATACACTGAGATCAGAGGCAGGTATGAGGCCTTATTCAGAGGACAGCCCACTCTCCGAGAGATCATGGACTCTCGAGATCAGAGACAGCTCGGACGGTTCTTACTAGAGATACAGAGCCATCGGGACACACTACTACAGCCACACACAGCTACACAGACAGAGGGGAGACAGTCGCAGCTCACAGACTTCTTTCAGAGGATTGCCGCCCCTCCCTCACCAGACACTCAGAGGGAGTGACACTCCCACAGGCGGAGGTGAGCCGAGCTAGACGACGACCACGAGTCACAGGCTACAGGGCGCGAGCTCCCACCACCGACAGATCGAGGAGATCCGAGCCCGGGAGCGCCGTGCCACTGAGGAGCGAGTGGCCCAGATGAGGGCCGACCCGACAACTTTCATCCGGGTAGCCTTGGCACCAGACCCGCCCATGTACCACATCTTACATCCCCCCATTAGTACAGGATGGAGCTAGATAGCTTGATGCATTCTCATGATTGTACTACCTTGAGCATATAGACATGCATATACCCCTAGAGATAGAGCTCCATCCCTCCTCAGATACCCCACTACCTACATTCAGTTCAGTTTTGTATCAGTTTTGTTTCATTTGTCTTTCCGATAGACGGATGACATACACACCATGTACATTTGATTTGTCTCATAGGCCGATTTCGGCCTGACATAGACGTTAAAAATCTTTCTTTCTTTTCTTTCTTCTCTCTCTCTCTCTCTCTCTCTCTCTCTCTCTCTCTCTCTCTCTCTCTCTCTCTCAGCATGCTGGTATGGGGAGATGACATCATGGTTTCAGGCACATGGGTTCAGCATAGACAAACTGCCCCCTTCCAGTACTCACGGGATGCACCCTCTTTGACGCTCACACAATCCGAGATCACCAGGCTCATCCACCAGGACCTGACTCAGCTAGACAGCAAGAGGACATGGATATAGCCAGCACAGGAGCTGGGCACGAAGATGGCTTTCTACAGAGAGTATCTTCTCCAGCTCACGGAGGACGGTTTTGTGAGGAGACCCAGATACATGGACACTCACTTGTCTCATGGGATACGATGTGCTATTGGCCAAATACGCACATCTTCACACCAGCTGCAGATTGAGACTGGGAGATACAGCAGAGTACCAGCAGAGGCCAGGACATGCCCCATGTGTGACCTAGAACTTGAGACAGAGTTGCACTACACATGCCATTGCCCCGTCTACTGCATATATATATATATATATATATATATATATATATATATATATATATATATATATATATATATATATATATATATATATATATATATATATATATATATATCAGATCCACGACATTGTAACTTTCTGGTCTCATAGGTCACTTTGGCCTTTTGAAGACGTTAATATAACATTTCATCTCTCTCTCTCTCTCTCTCTCTCTCTCTCTCTCTCTCTCTCTCACGCAGCAGTCAGCAGCAGGCTGTTTTTTTTCTCTCTCTCTCTCTCTCTCTCTCTCTCTCTCTCTCTCTCTCTCTCTCTCTCTCTCTCTCTCTCTCTCTCTCTCTCTCTCTCAGCGCGAGCTGGCCTGTGGAGGGGACGACCTACTGCTGCTGAGGTGACGAGTTGCGTGCTGTGGAGGTGACGACGTGCTGCTGTTGTTGGGGATGAGCTGCACGCTGGGCAGGTGACGACCTGCAGTGGAGAGCAGCGCGCTGGGCCTGTGGGGTAGCAAGGTCAGCGGCAGCATAGCACCTTCAGCACCTGCAGCGACTGACGTGCATACCCGCAGCAACAACACACCCAGCTGCAGCCTTGCACAGAAATTTGCAACAGGGCAACACGCAGGTACTCACTCTCTCTCTCAACATTCAAGGGGATGGGCTGTAAACACTAGGCTTCCCGTGCGCTCAGCCTCACCTCCTCGAGCTCGACCATGGCACCTCTTGACAGGAAAGAAGTGGAGGACATGATAGCCAGAGCTATCACACAGGCCAAGAAAGATGCGGACAAGGCACTGAACGCCGAAGTAAGGAGGATGACGGAAAAGATGAAGCAAGATGGAGGATAACATCAGAGGCCTCACAGAAGAAAAGGAGGCCTGGAAGAAAGCATTCGAAGAACTCCGTGACACCTCCAACACGGAGATACACCGTATACAAGAAAGCATCAACCACCTCCGGATCTCGAGGGAAGAGGGGGAAATCTCGAGCTTCGAAGACATAGAAGTAGAGATCAAAAATAAATGGAAAGCAGACATCAAAGAAGAGATCCAGACAGAAATGGAGGCCAAACAATCGGGATGGGTGGAAGTAGTTAAAAAGAATATCAAGAAGGAGGTATGCGAGGAGGTTCACATGGGAGAGCACTTGAGGGTTCAGCTTACTCTCGAGGAGGAGCGATTGCGCCAGATGAGGAAACACAATGTTAGGATCACTGGCCTTAAAGAGGGACCTTCAGCAGAGGAGGATGCACGAGAGCTTTGTAGCCAACTAGGCTACAAAGAGACTATGCCTTTTACAAAGGCATGGCGAGCCGGCCGTGACACCACTCGAGCTCGCTCGTTGATCATGCAGTTACGAGGAGATGAGGACCGCACCACCTTTTTTCGCAAAAGGGTGCTCTTACGAGGCCTCCAAGGCGGCCATATCTTTATGGACGAGGACCTCACTAGGATGCAGATCGAGCACAGGAAATCATGCATGCCCAGGGTCCTTCAGGCACGGAAAGAAGGTAAAAAGGCCTTCTTTCGAGATGGTAGAATCTTCATCGACGGCCGCCCAATCTCATAGGGATTCGGGACCTATGAGACACATACACCAGCACAGGAGACACCACTCAGAGGGGCAGTCTGGAACTGCAATGGTTCTATATGGACACATCCGGAGCACCTAGAGGAGATCATCAGTGAGCATGACTTTGTATGTTTTACGGAGACACATGAGAGCCCAGAGAGAGGACTACCTGTAGTCACAGGATTCCAGTGGGAGTCGACTTACAGGACCATCACCAGACAGAGTACAGCTCGAGGGTCAGGAGGGGTGGCCATACTAATCAAACAAAGCTTACATAACCGGATACAGGTGATGAGTAGAGACGAGGAGGCATGCTATATGTGGGTACGGCTAGAGCTCACCCACGAGAGAGGGCTATACATTGCCATATGCTACTTTTCACCACATGGATCACGATATGCTATCCAGGACCCCTACTCCCGACTGTCGGAGGACATTTCTCACTACACATCACTCGGGGAAGTCCTCCTCATGGGGGACTTCAACGGGAGGACACAGAGCCGACACTGTGAGATCTATGATATGGAGCAGCCGGAGATCATGAGGGCACTTGATGCAGAGGACATGAGGGTGAGTAGAGTGTCTGCAGATGGGGGACATGACAACACTGGATATGGCAGACACCTTCTTGAGCTTGGCAGCAGGCACCATCTCGTTATTTTTATAACGGGATGGCGAGGTGGCCAGATTCTGGGGGGATTCACTTGCTTCCCACACAGTGGTGGAGAGAGCACAGTAGACTATTTGTTGGGCTCTACCCAGACAGCAGAGCTTATACACTCCGTCAGCGTTGCACGCACACCGATAGGGGCGGATCATACTTATCTCACATTCTCCCTTTTTGCTACACAGCTTGCTGACCCCCCCGCCTCCCCCCCTCACACTTACACTACCATTTCTTTCACTCATGAGCTCACTCCTGTTTATATACATCACCTGCATGAGCACCTTATACACTTAGACCCCACAGCCCCTCTGGACACACTCACCACACACATTACATCCATCTTACACGAGTCAGCCACTCAAAGTTTCCCACATCGCATACACACACACCCTCCACGCACTGGCACTATGCCACAAAACAGGTGGTACGACGACGAATGTCGAGATCTACACAGACACCTACATATACTGGAGATCAGAGGGGAGATTACACATCGCCAGGCTCAGCGCAAGATGCAGACACTTACCCGTCGTAAAAGACGGGAGTGGGAGGAGCACCAGTATTGGGACATCTATCATTTACTCATGAGCAAGAATAGTGCTGAGGCATGGCGTCGGATCAGACCTCCCAGGCCATCCACTCCTATTCAGGACCCAGCGGCATGGCACAGATATGCCGAGAGCTTATACGAGATCCCAGGACAGCCACCCATACCTACGCCATCGGCTACCCGACCCACATCATCTACTTTCTTCACCACCCACATGGTGAAGAAAGCTATATCCCACCTACAGCATGGGAGGGCTAGAGATCAGGCAGGCCTACAGGCAGAGCATCTTATATATGGTTGTGATGCATTGGCACCACTCATTGCCCACCTCTTCAACCACGCGCTTTCAAAGGGATTCCCAGAGTCGTGGACAGCGCACACCATCGTGCCTATCCACAAATCTGGGGATGCCATGGATCCTAGCACATATCGCACTATCATGATTGGTCCTATACTGGACAAACTATATGGCGCGGTTTTAGAGGAGGAGCTCAGTTCTCTAGCAGAGGGAGAGGGCATGAGGACACCAGGACAGGCAGGCTTCCGCCGAGCTTTCTCTACTATTGATCATATCTTCACCCTTCGTTGTCTGATCGACCAGGCACGGGTGAGGAAGAGGAGATTATATTGCTGCTTCGTTGACTTCCGCAAAGCATTTGACACAGTACCTAGAGAGAGACTTTTCCGATGTCTGGCTGCGCTTGGGATTGGAGAGGAGATGGCATGGGGGATCTATGCATTGTATGAGCATGTATCTGGCAGAGTGAGATGCCCGGGTGGATTATCTGACACCCTTGTGAGCACCATTGGTGTGAAACAAGGTTGCCCCCTATCACCTACACTCTTTGGTCTATACATTGACGAGATTGTAGACTTCATCTTGCACAGGGGTGGAGAGGGTGTGGATATTGCAGGGACTACTGTACACATACTCTTATATGCAGATGATATTGTCCTGATGTCAGAGACGGCAGAGGGACTACAACTACATTTGCAGGCCCTGGATGATTTCTGCTCACAGAGAGGACTCACGGTGAACCTTGGCAAGACCAAGGTTCTCATATTTCATACATCGGCTCAGATTCGCCGACAGAGTAGATTTACAGTAGCTGGAGGGGATATAGAAGTGACAGGCTCATATGTATATCTGGGGGTTACATTCACCGCAGCATCAGGGACCTTCTCCATGACATAGGCAGCCAGAGATAGACTTACCAGAGGATACGCATCACTAGCTCTGATGGAGAGACAGTGCCACCAGGCCCACTTCCAGGAGCCCCGGACGAAGGGGTGGCTCTTTGACACACTGGTCACACCTGCACTCATGTATGCCTCGGCCATTTGGGGACCGGGACTGGCAGACTCAGTATGGACATAGATAGAGAGGCCACAGATTATTATGATCTCCAGGATGATTCGCAGCAAGCCATCAGTTCCACACGACATTATTAGAGCTGAGCTGGCTGCACCACCGATGTTGGTAGAAGCACTCTTTCAGACTGTTTGCCTTCTTCGCAGCTTCAAAGATATGGATCCAGATAGGATCTCTCATAGAGCCTTCATTGCATCTAGAGAGATGGCACAGGCAGGGGACACTAGCTCATGGTATGCCCAGACAAGAGATTGGCTAGCTCAGCACGGTTTTGATATTGATAGACTACCACCACTCCAGTATGACACCCAGGCCCCGACCTATACCCTCTCACACTATGAGCGGAATAGGGTCATCAGACAGGAGATATGGCATACATATATTCAGAGGACATGGCGCAAGCCCACAGACACCCTACCTCCTAAAATGCTATATTACTATGAGCATTTTCTGAGGTTCTCAGAGCAGGGATTCATTGAGATTCCATCATACATGCAAGAGTACATGCCACACCGACTTCGGGTCAACATTGGCCAGCTACGAGTGTCATCACATCAGCTAGAGATTGAGAGTGGCAGAGCCAGAGGCATACCACGAGAGGAGCGTACATGCCGGATTTGCCAGACGGAGGTGGAGAGTGAGGAGCATTTTGCATGAGATGCCCAGCATATACAGAGCTGAGAGAGAGATATGGCATTGGAGACTCATTACAGCAGCATATGATAGGCCGAGAGCAGAGGAGGTTTGGCCAGTTCCTGGTTGCGGCTTTAGAGGTTCGAGAGCAGTTGTTACAGCCACGCCAGAGTCAGGATAGCAGGACACAGACTACCATCACACAGTTTTTCCGACGAGCAGGACCAGACCCCCCCACACTACCTACACAGAGTAGAGGGCTTACCCTTCTGCAGGCAGAGTCTCAGAGGGCACGTCGGAGACCGAGGCTCCCAGGATACAGGACACATGGGAGATCTCGAGGATACTAACCTTACACCATCAGTATCTAGAGCAGAGTCATGTACCAGCACCAGGAGATCCAGCATTCCAGAGATACCTGAGCAGGCCACCACCGAAGTACCACATTCTCTACCCTACATATGTTGCTTGTTTTTAGATACCTTCCCTATCATCTCATGGTGGTATCACCTTGCAGCCCCTAGTTGAGCCTGATGATGCGTGAGCACACCTCGACACGAGGACCCACACTATACATTGTACACCACATGCACCACCCTACCACACCCTCTTGCATAGTATAGGCTCATTTCAGTTTGTACCCTTTTTTTATTTTCCGATGCTTAGAGCATCAACACATGTATATGATATTGTCTCATAGGTCGAGTTCGGCCTTTCGAAGACGTTAATAAAGCTTTCTTTCTTTCTCTCTCTCTCTCTCTCTCTCTCTCTCTCTCTCTCTCTCTCTCTCTCTCTCTCTCTCTCTCAGCATGCTGGTATGGGGAGATGACATCATGGTTTCAGGCACATGGGTTCAGCATAGACAAACTGCCCCCTTCCAGTACTCACGGGATGCACCCTCTCTGACGCTCACACAATCCGAGATCACCAGGCTCATCCACCAGGACCTGACTCAGCTAGACAGCAAGAGGACATGGATATAGCCAGCACAGGAGCTGGGCACGAAGATGGCTTTCTACAGAGAGCATCTTCTCCAGCTCACGGAGGACGGTTTTGTGAGGAGACCCAGATACATGGACACTCACTTGTCTCATGGGATACGATGTGCTATTGGCCAAATACGCACATCTTCACACCAGCTGCAGATTGAGACTGGGAGATACAGCAGAGTACCAGCAGAGGCCAGGACATGCCCCATGTGTGACCTAGAACTTGAGACAGAATTGCACTACACATGCCATTGCCCCGTCTACTGCGAGATACGCGGCCACTTCCACTGCTTGTTCAGAGAGGGCTTCGAACCACTCTCCAGAGTCATGCTTTACGAGGATCAGAAATGCTTGGGTCTGTTTTTGCTCGAGCTACGCAGACACAGAGAGAGCATGATGAGGGGAGAGGCCAGCCAGTCTCAAAAGCGGATCACAGACTTCTTTAGAGCAGACACTGGACACCCGGAGGAGCTACTACCACAGGAGAGCTCGCCGCCTCACACCAGAGGCACACTGATCGACCGAATGACCGAGCTAGGGAGATCCAGACGCCCAGGACTGCGGAGGACTACACAGCATCGACGGAGGCTGCATCAGAGGATTTGGATCACTTTGGCCCGACATGCACGACGCCCAGTCAAGCTATTGACCATGGAGGAGATTGATGAGATCCGCCAACGACCGATGTTGGATCTTTTGTGATCTGTGATTTACCTATCCCACCCAGCGTTTCACACCTAGCTGTTTCGGATTCCATAGCATTTTATTCTGTCATTTTATCTTATTTTGTCATTTTCATTACTCTGACTTTGTAGCAGATCCATTGCATTGTAACTTTCGGGTCTCATAGGTCACTTTGGCCTTTTGAAGACGTTAATATAACATTTCATTTCATTTCATTCTCTCTCTCTCTCTCTCTCTCTCTCTCTCTCTCTCTCTCTCTCTCTCTCTCTCTCTCTCTCTCTCTCTCTCTCTCTCTCTCTCTCTCTCTCTCTCTCTCTCTCTCTTCAGACTTCTTCAGAGCAGACATGGGACAGCCGCAAGAGCCACTCCCACAGCAGAGCTCCCCTCGTCTCACACCAGAGGCACACTGATTGACCGAGCGATTGAACTGGGGACATCCAGGCGCCCGCGACTGCGAAGAACTACACAGCATCGACGAAGGCTACGACAGAAAATTCGGAGCACGCTAGCCAGGCATGCACGACGCCCAGTCAGACTACTAACCATGGAGGAAGTTGATGAGATTCGCCAACGACCGATGCTAGATCTCTTGTGATTTAGCTATCCCAACAAGCCGCCCATTTTTTGCTTAGTCTTTTGCTTGGTTCACATCGATCAACTTAGGAACCCATAGTATATATCTTTTTTTTGTACTGTTGTTAGGTTATTTTGTTACTCTGACTTTGTATCAGATCCACCACTTTGTAACTTTCGGGTCTCATAGGTCATTATAGCCTTTTGAAGACGTTAATATAATATTTCATTTCATTCTCTCTCTCTCTCTCTCTCTCTCTCTCTCTCTCTCTCTCTCTCTCTCTCTCTCTCTCTCTCTCTCTCTCTCTCTCTCTCGCTCGTAAATTAAAGCAAGCACATTACAGATTTCTTTTCACTAGATATGGGACAGCCAGAGGAGCAGCCACCACTGCAGAGCTCGTCCCACACTCATTCGACCACTACTGGCACTCTCATCGACCGAGCATTGGAGCTACAGAGATACAGACGACCGCGACTGAGGAGAGGAGCTACACAGCATCGACGGAGACTACAACAGAAGATTCGAGCCATACTCTCTCGACATCCAGAGTGCAAATGAGGATGGATCCTCACCATTTCTTCCATCTTTGTTTCACACACTGTTACATCCAGTTTACCGGGTACCTATTGTATCAGCTGCTACACCCACGTAGTTTTAGATTGTAGTAGTAGTAGTAGTATTTTGTTCCACTTCTAGTTCTTTTCTAGTTCTTTTGTACCCAGACATGGTATTAGATTCACTATTTTGTAACTGATTGGTCTCATAGGTCATTTTGGCCTTTTGAAGACGTTAATATAACATTTCATTTCATTTCATTTCTCTCTCTCCGCAACACAGGGTAGCCGCAAACCGTTTAGCGCCTTGAGGTAAGGGAGTAGTTCCCCCAAGGGGGTTGAGGGGGGGATCCCCCCTTTGCCGGGTAGCTCTCTAACACCCCCCCCTTTTTCTACATACACACCCGCACCATGACAGGGAAGCAGAAGAAGAGTTTTGCTAACATCCTGACACAACCAGATCGCATCCCTCCACCAATCATAAAACCATCAGGAATGGAATCTTACCTGCTACAAAAAATGAAGAAACTTGAGAATGAACTCAGTCTTGTCAAACAAGAGCTACAGAAGAAAGAGGAAGACATAGCAGACCTTCAAACAAAAGTACAAGAATTGACAACAAAGCAAAGAGCAATGGAAGAATTCCCACCAAAGGTTGAAGAAGACCAAGCTACAGCTAAGGTAACTCCACAAAGCTTTTCTGATGAAGTTTTGTCTGTTATTAAAGAAAAAGAGAGAGTACAGAGCATAGAAAGACATATTCGAATTGGAGGTCTTCCCGATTGGTGGGACACGCAAAGGCATGAAGATGAACAAGATGAATCTGAATACACTGTAGAGACAGATACACTAACTAAGCGATTGTCTCGGGTGGTCCCCTTCATCGATTTGGGAGAGCCAATGCATGTGGAAGTCAAAGGGAAACAGGCAAAGGTTTTCTACTATGATATGAAAGAAAAGATAGCAGTCATGAAGCAAACAAGGTCATTAAAAGGTACATCCATTTGGATATCAGATGAGCTGACACCTACCCAACTAAAGAACAGATCAGCAGAACTAGAAAAAGTAAGAGAAGCAAGGAAAAAGGGGAAGTGGGCAGTCTATAGAGGAGGAAGAGACATCATTAGAGACTTTGTCAACAAATCACCTCAAGAACAGGAGACTAAAGAAACCTGATTGCACATCTTTCTTTTCTTTATATGTAGAAAGCATGGGTAATACATGTTGTAATGGTAAGCTCATGACCATGGAGCTCTGAGCTACTGAGGTAGTTTTATTTTATTTTCATTTTGCTATGATGGAAGACAATGTAACCAAAGATGTATTCTGATCTGTCCTATAGGTCAGCTTTGGCCTCGACAGGACGTTAATATCTCTCTCTCTCTCTCTCTCTCTCTCTCTCTCTCTCTCTCTCTCTCTCTCTCTCTCTCTCTCTCTCTCTCTCTCTCTCGCTCGTAAATTAAAGCAAGCAATTGTGCAGCCAAAAACAGCCCAAAAGCTGCTGTCTGTACGTGCTGCCACGTGGCTGATTTTCCGCAGATTCCGGAGGTCCGTACGGCAGTGCCACATCAGCATACAGCCTGCATTTCTGGGGGTCCATTGCCAAGGGAGAGAGAGAGTGTGTGTGTGTGTACTGGGCAGCCACGTCACCAGTTTGTGACAGCACGTCAATTCAAAAGTTGACTCATGCAATGTGTGTTGCACAAGAGCGGAGCGGCGAGCCACTCCACTGCTTTGTGGAAGTAAAGTCAACCGATTTTTCCTTCACATCTTTTGGGGGTCCTGAAGGGCTAAAGGTACTCTACTGAGTGAAATTGTGTGCATGTACATAGGATATGTAATGTTATGGGTGGAATTCCTTAAAACTGATTGACTGATGTACTCTTTACAATTGTATATTTGTTTGAGCATGTGTGTAAGATGAAATGTACGTAGCTTTTTGTCCTGATTCACCTAAGAGGTGATATAAATCTTGAAATGACGAGATTTAGTATATCAAGACATCTACTAGAGATTAGTGCGATTTGGATGTGATTGCTAAATAAGTCATACTGATTGCGACTCGTGTCTGAAATCTCAATGGGGATAATGATGGGAATGTGATTATGATTGTTCAGTGACTAGAGTCTGTGTCTATTGAGCTACATTATTGTTTACTATCTATTTTGCAAGCGTAACCGAGGGCAATTACTCATCTCTAAAGGGGAAGGTGAAAGAAGGGGGGGGGGGGGGGGGGGGGGTGGTTGCGGAGCTTTCTTTTGGGCACCAAGCTTTTCTATCAGTTGTTTTTAGGCCCAAAGCCTTCAAAAATTCGCGGGGGTACACTCTCGCAGATCAGTGCATGGTTGCACACTTGCACATTGGACTCCCATTATACTCATGACTTATTAACATAAAATAAAGGGCCGCCAAACTTCGGGGCCAATACATCTTGGAGTGGAACTCCACCACTCTGTGTCTCAATTGCAGTTGTATTTCAAGTTCAAGATTGACAGTTTTCAAGTTTGTTTGTGTGTTTGCTGCTGAATCACTGCCTCGCCCATGGCTTGCCGGTCACAAAAGAACACAGGGGTGGGATTGCACGGCTCGATTCAAGCAATATATTTCTAGATGCCCAATCATCAAGATCCCTAGCCAAGAGCGGCTATTCTTGTGTTTTCTGGACAGTCTATTAAGATACTATTAATGAATTTCGATTATAAATAAGGTATTAAAAAGGCTTAGATAAAGGGGTAGCACTAAAAAATTATACACAATCAAGAGAGGGGCAACTCCTAGTCTTAAGAGGGTTTGTCCTATGTAGAGTTAGGTAAAAGTATTTCAATTTATGTACCACTGGAAGTAAGTGGGGGACCTGGTCACCTCTCGACTATGATATTGGACGTCATCACAGTTGTAAGTAATTGGGCAATCAAAGTTGTAAGTAGCATCAGATGATGACGATCCTCGGTTGAAATCCGTTGGAATAATGTAGATTTTGTGTATATGTCATTTTCTCTTTCTCTTGGGGGGATTGGAGTGTGTGTGTGTGTGGTGGTGGTGGTGGGATGGGGGGTGGGGGGGGGGGGGGGTTTGGTTTACTTGGGGAAAAAATTTTATCAAGCCCTGTTGGTGCACAGTGAATAAGAGTATATATCGCTCCAATGTTCCTAACCCCTTTTCTTTTTTCAGTGGAGAATTATCATCAATAAAAACCTTCTTGCAAAAAAATAGGGCATGAAATTAATCAACAAAACCATTGACGATCTCCACTTTCAATCTTCAAGCAAAACGAGAGCATAACAACTTTCCAATGACTAGACCCTCCATTGATGTATAAAACTTCAACGTGTTCCTTATAACAGCATGCACAAGGACCACTAAAAACATTTCGATGAGTGTTTCAGAAAATATTCAAAATGAAGTAGGATTGAATACCTGTTCTCCTCAACCTCTAAAAGCTTCTGAAGTTCATGCCCTATTATGGAGTTGAATTCATCTTCCAAGGGAGGATATCTTAGAACCTACATTTGCCAAAAACTGTTAGAAACATAACACAATGCCAACTACACTCAGCATCAATTTCCTACTAATATTATGTGGACGATTGGACCACTTACGCGAATATTTCGTGCATTCTTGCAGAACAATTTGATGGCTGACTTTGTGATTGATTGCGGATCCCTTCCGATTCTTTTCAAAATATTCTTTACTCTTGCTTCTAGGGCAGTAACATGCAATTCTGCCTTCTCCTGGTATATCTTCTGTAACGTAACATAATACCTGCCATGTGTCCATGATTAGCCCCATTTACTGAAAATTTCTCTTGTGTATGTTTGCTTGTCTACTCCTTGTTAGAGTTACACAAAGCACCAATTGTTTAACTTACTCCGTTGTTGATGTCATGTCAGGAATAGTTCCATCAAGGGGAGCATCGCCTTCCCCTTCATTAGAGATGAATTCCTGAAGTAGGTAACCGAATTAGTAGGCACTTAATTTCAGAAAACGATCTCTCTTGGTTGGCTGGTTGGGCAACATCACCTTCAAAGCAGCTACCATCACCCAAAAATCTGGTGAGCTTGAATTTACTTCTACTGCACTATCATCTAAAACTCTCTGAAGTTCAGAGCCTGCAAAATTATCCCGACTCAACAATGAACCTTGAGGAGAGTGGCTATACTCATCATATTGAAGTGCTCATACAAATTAACAAGCTTGGAGTGCCAAATAAATATCACACCCAAGTACAATTCCTCTTCAAAATGCAAACTTGCAGCCATCAAGTTTCTTACACGTTCCTAGACAAATAAATGCTGAACAAGAACCTCTTCAATGCCCAACCTCTTTTAGCAAGTGCAGCTAACTGCAGGCCCCCTATTTGATATGGCATAAAGCAAGGGAATTAGATTACATGCTCTTACCTATTGTGGGCGGAGACCAAACTCTATATGCTGATGAGATGGCCTCTTTGTAATTATCCTCATCTTCCCCATGCTTCTTCGAAGCAAGTGATACCTAAATGAGAAATATATTAAACCAGACATGCCTCGGATGAATTTGAGAAGATAGCTATAACCACAACCACTTTCACCTTAAACTCTGCTTTTTCCTTGCTTGTATAAGGCAAAGAACCAGCATGAGTCTTACGCCAATCTTCAGTTGCCTTGATCAAAAGAACTGCAAAAGGAATGTGTTTGTGGATCACAGGATCGTCAATTTCTGCATCAAGCTCGTCAGCAAACCTATCAACCCACAAAGAATTCCATTAATTAATTAACATCTTACTTGAAGGAAGAGTCTTATGCTAATCATTTTTAGCACCAATAAGCTGAGTCAGATAATTTAAACAAACTTGGGAGTCAGAATGTGCTTATTTTCCAGCAGACCTCTTTTACTCTCAGCAATTGATCAACAGATCCTTGCCTACCACTTAAAAAATGGAATGTTGAACTGGTCAATTGTCTAGGTGACAAATTGCATTATTCTCTCGCAAAATGGAGTTCATGATGTGCATCATGGAGCATATATATATACCTAGATGAATCCAGGATAAGCCCAGATTCACCCTTAAAGGAAAGTGCAAGGTATAGACCCATGGTAGTCACCCAAAAGACAATATAACCATCAGCTCCATCATGCATAGTATTGACTAAATACCACAACATCCCCACTAACGTTGTCAGTGCCCAATAGTGGGCGTAGAACTAGGTACTAACATATGCTCTCAAACACACAACACACAACACACACCACACGCACGTACACATGAGCATACATCAACACAAAGTTCAGCGTACTGAGTTTCTGTCATGACGTCAGAGATCAAGGGCAGACTCAGCCATAATGAAGCCTAGCACTAAAAGAAGCATTAAATCGAAAAAATTAGCTCAAAAATGAGGTAGCTGATAGGGCATACGCACCACAATAGATAGAAATAATTTGCACAATATCAACTGGTCGTAACTCGGACGAAAACTTCACAATGTGAACTCTGCATGTCCGCTATACGACTAAAAAATATAACTAGATGAATCTAGGATAAGCCCAGATTCACCCTTAAAGGAAAGTGCAAGGTATAGACCCATGGTAGTCACCCACAAAACAATATAACCATCAGCTCCATCATGCATAGTATTGACTAAATACCACGACATCCCCACTAACGTCATCAGTGCCCAATAGTGGGTGTAGAACTAGGTACTAACATATGCTCCCAAACACACAGCACACACCACACGCACGCACACATGAAAATACATCAACACAAAGTTTAGCGTACTCATGACTCCGGAGATCAAGGGCAGACTCAGCCATATTGAACCCTAGCACTAAAAGAAGCATTAAGCTATTTGAACATTTTGGGTCTCCAAGTGGGACCAGGGGAATTTTCAGAACATAAAACTCTAAAGGGACCCTAAACAGAACAATTTCTGACGAGTTCAACCACTCTGCATAAGGTTTTCCATGCCTAGTCATTGAGACAAAACAGCACTATTCAGCCTTTCCCCAAGTTGTATACAGACAGAACGGTCAATCTTGAAATCAGAGTGGAAAGTAGTGACAGACTAAAAAAATTCTGCAAATAAAACAAAGAGTCAAAGACTGCTAGAGATGGCGCTTCCAAGTTTCAACGGCCTACCCAGGCATTAGAAATCAAGCTTCCCATTTTGAGGTTGATGACACATAAATGAATCTACTGAACCCTGGATATGACAAAAACCCAACCTTAAAACATGGATTCTATCAGAAAACTCCATCTTTGCAACAAGATTGATAAAGTTTCAAAAATTCAATAGCCTCCTTAAACCCTACAAATCAAACTTTTGATTCTGAGGTTCTGACCATGGGCATGACAAAAAACACCTATGCAGCTCAAAAGGTTATTAAAGTCATACATGAGCGTTCCCATGCAGCTCCTATGAATTTAATAACCATTGCCACTGTAGCCCTAAGCACGCATAACACATACTTGTGAACTACGCCCATACGTGTAATGTGCATCCTTAGTCACACCATTTGAAACGGGCTTGGCACTAACAAGACTATAAATCATCAGCTACACAACAGAACGGAAACTTTCATACTTTCACTTCAAAAGTAGTCAAGACACGAAGCAGTGGAGTTCCACCTCCAGATGTACCGGCCCTAGAGTCTGGCACCCCCTTCGGTACTTCTTTTTGTATTAATAAAAACAGAGTACAACTGCCAAGAGGTTGCTCTGCTTTAAGTGACCACACAATTGATCTACAAAGCCAACCCCCAAGGCACATATTTAAAGGTCCTAGCAAAGAGCTATGAGGCGCCAAAAGCTAGGCGCCCCAAAAGATCACTTACAACTAAAAATAATCGTGCCAAAAAGCTCTCCAACATGGGCATCCAAAAGCTGCTACCACATGGCCTGCAAATTGCAGTGCAAAATCCAGCAGTGTACAGATGTGCCACGTCAGCATCTTTTACATTCTCCCTTTTTAGCCATCTCCGCCGATGGGTTGTAGCACCACATCATCAATTTCGTGGCATACCCCCCCCCCCCCCCCCCCCCCCCCCCCCCCCTTTTAAAAGAAGAGTAATCTCCTTGATCACGCCTGCAAAACAGACAGCAAATAGTAAATAGCTCGATAGACATTGACTCTATGCTTACATGCATTTGACCACTTCAAACCATGCACTGGCACATAGGTACAAGCCAATGAACAATCAAATCACGTTCATATCCCATCAAGATCTTAGACATGAATCGTGATCATTATGACTTATTTAGCCATCACATCTAGACCGCATTGATCATTTACAGATGTCTTGATGAACTAAATCTCGTCACTCTCGAATTCACAACGCAAAGTCAAAATGTTGCAATCATTTCATTAACACATACTCAGAAAAAACAAGCGAGTACATGTTTCATTCACTTCTTGAGGAGCTCCAACCACAAGCCCATAACTTATGGCAATTGTTGATGTGCATACCGTAAAGCCACTCGACAGAGTAGTAGCACCCAGTCAGCACCCCCAAAATTTCAGAGAGAAGTTGGTTGACTCTATTCTCCTGTAGATAATCTATATACCTAGATGAATCCAGGATAAGCCCAGATTCACCCTTGAAGGAAAGTGCAAGGTATAGACCCATGGTAGTCACCCACAAGAGAATATTGAAAGCGCGAAGCAGAAGGAACCGGTAGGTGCGCATGGCAATGTAGTGCAGGATTAGGGTAAGAAACAGGAGGCGGAGTGCATCAGAGAGGAAGCGCTAGGGATCGAAGCAGGAAGAGAGAGAGAGAGAGAGAGAGAGAGCTCGTACGATTTGGGAAAAACTTACATTAGTGAGTTTGTGGGTTTTCCCGCTTTTATTATAAGTGACTTTAAAAATGGTCCAGGTTCAATGTGACATTGAACCTGGACAAAGTATAAAATGTACATTGAAGTACAACATGGGGGTCATTTAGGGCCTTTAACCCAACAACCTCCCACTTAAAGGCATAAATGACACCTTTAAGTTAACCAACTCCCACCAACTGTATGCAATGCTCATGTTGAGCCTTAGCAAGACTCTTGGTGAGAACATCAGTAGGGTTATCCTTTGTATGGATCTTAGTCAAGGTGATTAGACCATCTTCCAATACCTGACATATGAAGTGGTACCGCGCATCTATGTGTTTGGTACGCGCATGAAACATGGCATTTTTGGCTAAGTAGACAACACTCTGGCTATCACAACCCAACATGGGTGTATGAGCAGGCATGCCAAGTTCTTTTGCAAGTCTATCCAACCAAATGGCCTCCTTTGAAGCCTGTGTGGCTGAAATATATTCAGCCTCAGTAGTACTCAATGCCACAATTTTCTGCAACCTAGAATACCAAGAGACTGCACCACCAGCAATAGCAAATACATATCCACTGGTAGATTTCCTGGTATCCATGTCACCTGCTATGTCTACATCACAATATCCCTGCAACTCTAAGTCACTGTTGCCATAGCAAATACACTTTGATTGTGTACCTTTCAAATATCTCAGAATACATTTGACAGCTTACCAATGCGTCCATAGCATACATAAGAGAACCACAAGTTGATGCATAAGGGGTTCCCTTCATTGCTTTCAATGCCACTTCATCCTTTGGGCAATCTGCCTTGCTAAGCTTAGTGTATGGAGGTAAAGGTACTCCAAGAGGCTTAGCATTAGCCATATTAAATCTGTCAAGTACTTTTGCAATGTACCTTTCTTGAGATAAAAACAATACTTTCCGCTTTCTCGCTCTTTTAATACGCATGCTCAAAATATGCTCTGCATCACCCAAATCCTTCATAGCAAATGCTGAATTTAGCTTACGTTTCAGAGCATCAAGACTAGTCTTATGTTTCTCGGCAAGCAGCATGTCATCAACATAGAGAACAAGTATGATGGGACTACCATCTTCATCCCTTTTCGTATACAAACAATGATCTGCATGGCTACGTTTAAAGCTTGAGACAGCATAAAAGTGTCAAACTTCTTATACCACTGTCGTGATGATTGTCTCAAACCATACAGAGCCCTTTTCAGTTTGTATACAAGTCCTCACGCGTAGGAACTACAAAACCTTCAGGTTGTTTCATGTATATGTCCTCTTCAATGTCACCAAGCAAAAAAGTTGTCTTTACATCCATTTGATTCAATTCCAAATCACGCACCGCAACGAGAGCAAAAAGGACATGTAAAGTCCTAAGCTTTACAACAGGGGAAAAGATTTCTTGAAAATCAATTCCTTCTTTCAGTGCATATCCTTCTGCAACCAATTTTGCCTTGTACTTGGGTTTTTCATCCACAATCTTAATATTGTACACCCATTTGTTAGGAAGAGCCTTTCTCCCTTTAGACAATGGCACAAGATCCCAAGTATCATTTGCATACAAGGATTTCGTTTCCTCTTGCATTGCAAGCTCCCACTTACTGCTTGACTCACATGATTTGGCCTCTTTATATGTAAGAGGTTCACCCTCCTCTGTCAACATTACATGATCCAAAGAGGGGTTAAATCTCTATGGTTAAATCCTACCTCTTCTGGCTCAAGGTTAACCGGTTGATTATAAATTTCAGCTTGCGGTAATGCATCATGAGGCTCTTTTTCAACATCAATGGGTGGCACGGAAAGCTGAAATCTGACTGTTTTCTTGTCAGCATCAGATTTTGTAGCATTCTTAAGCAATTTTGCCTCATTGAACACTACATCTTGGCTGTGTATTACCTTTCTAAATTGTGGTAACCACACTCTATATCCCATTTCACCTTCTTCCCCATAACCTAGGAAGACTCCTTTAATGGACTTCATATCAAGCTTTATTCTCAAGTCATTTCGTACATGAACGAAACCTTCGCAGCCAAATACTCTCAAATGATCATAAGAGGCAAGTTTGCCAGACCAAACCTCCTCTGGAAAGTCATTTTTTAGCGTACTATTAGGAGAGCGATTGCAAATATGAACTGCAGTTTTCAATGCCTCCCCCCAAAACTCTTGGGAAAGATAGTGGTGGACAACATGCAACGCACTCTCTCGCATAAAGTACAATTATACCTCTCAGCCACACTATTAGAAGACGGATTCTAAGGGACTGTCAACTCCCTTTTAATCCCATATTCATCACAAAAACGTTGAAATTCAACAGATACATACTCTCCTCCATTATCAGATCTGAGACATTTAATCGTAGCCCTCTTTTGAGTAGTAACAAAAGGATAAAACTTCTTAAAAGCATTGAAAGTCTCACTCTTACTTTTCAACAAATGCACTCATCCTTTCCTAGTACAGTCATCAATGAATGTAACAAAATACAATGCACCACCAAAAGACTTAACAAGCATAGTGCATACATCGGAGTGAATAAGATCAAGAGGATTAGCTTTGCGAGAGACACCAAAGTAATAAGAAGATTTCTTTTGCTTTCCATAAAGACAATCATTACAAAAATCCAAGTTTTTGCCTTTTACATCAACCCTCTTCAAAGAGGAAAGCACATCAATACCCTTTTGGCTCATATGGCCAAGTCTCTTATGCCACAATTCCGTGTGTGAAGCAACTTTAGCAAAAGCAAGAAACTTGCCAGGCAAAGCTTTGCATCATAAATAATACAAAGTACCTCTTTTAGACCCTTTTGCAACAAGCATAGAGCCCTTAAGCAACTTCAATGAACCCCCAGCAAAAATGGTTGTATAACCATGTGCATCCAATTTGCCAACGGATAGAAAACTTTTCTTAATGCCTGGTACAAACCTGACATCATTCATCACAAGCTCTTGATCATTGTTAAGAGACAAACGTATAGTACCCATTCCCTCAATATTGCAAGCAAAATTATCACCAAGGTATACCTTGCCATAATTGCCTGCAACATATGTAGCAAAACACTCCAAAGATGGAGTCACATGGAATGAAGCACCAGAATCCACTATCCAAGACTGGGATAGGCCATCATTAGCACTAAGCAATGCATCAATGACATCTTTCTTCGAGATAAGCATGTCTTCAACATTAGCCATCACCAAATCTGAGGGGCATGAAGCAACAACCAAAATTTCATCAACGTCTAACAACTCCTCAATGACCGCACTAGAGTATACATTTGCATTCTCAGCATCCCTAGAGGAATCGCCTGCTGATTTTTCCCCTTTCTTCTCATCTTTCTTCTTCTTATCTTGCGTTTCCTTCTTCCTTTCCTGCTCTTTCTTGAAATACCTGCAATCAGGTTACTTGTGACCCTTTCTGCCACATTGATAAAGAGTGACATCCTTATCCTTTCTCTTTCTCTTACTTCTATTTTGAGTCTCGTTGCCCGCATCACGCTTTTGATTTCTACCTCTTGTATTGTAGGCAGAACTGTCACCTTTCCCACTAGACTTGCGTCTAGTCACTTGGTTGAGAATAGACCCTCTCACACCGTTTTACGTGAGGGTGGGACTGTTGCTCAAGGAGACAACCAAGGTTTCACAAGTATCTGGCAATGTCATAAGCAAGAAAATAGCTTTCAGCTTATCATCGAATTGTTGAAGCCCACTGTCCTACAACTGACTCAACACACTTGTAAAAGCACTCAAATGCTCAGAAGCTGACTTCAAGTCATCAAGCTGCATATTCACCAACTTTCGTATCAAATGCACCTGGTTCACAGGCGTGGTGTTTTCATAATTGGACTTTAGCTTTTGCCATATAGCATAAGCAGAATCCAAATGCTTAATGTTCGTCAAAATGTCATCATTGATAGCCATTTTGATGTAAGCCATAGCCTTCTTATTTAACCTGGCCCACTCTTCATCAGACAAACCTGGTGGCTTATTCTGTTCCAATACATCTTCACAATCCTTTAAGAAAAGGATACCTTGCATGCTTTCTTGCCAAAGATCGAAGCCTTGACCATCGAACCATTTGATTTCCATCAAACTTTTAGTGTCAGATACGGAAGAGGAAGAAGCCATCTTAATTCAACCACAAGTGTGTATACAAGAGAGATACAATAGGCTGAAAATTTCAGCAAATAGGAGCAACCACAAGACTTTGCATACGATAGACCACAATTTCTTTACATGAAACTGTTCAAATCTGAAATTTCAGCTGAAATGTGCAATTTCAAGCACATGTACTCAGCTTTTCACTCAATTTGTCGCAACAAACATTAATACATGTGATCCCACAACTTTGGTACACCTGCGTATTGCTGTTTTGACCTGTTATAACCTGTAAATCACCTGTTTTGACCTAAAAACAACTTGTTTTGGTAGTTTTGATGACCTTTTCGACCCCGAAAGCAAGGGGCTTTGCGATGGAAGCGAAATTGATCGTCGGAGAGCAATTTTAACTCGTTGTCTAGCAGACTGCGCAAGGCTGTTTTGAAACCCTAGGACTCTGATACCAGTTGAAAGCGCGAAGCAGAAGGTACCGGTAGGTGCGCGTCGCGATGTAGTGCAAGATTGGGGTAAGAAGCAGGAGGCGGAGTGCAGCAAAGAGGAAGCGCTAAGGATCGAAGCAGGAAGAAAGAGAGCTCGTACGATTTGGGAAAAACTCACATTAGTGAGTTTGTGGGTTTTCCACTTTTATTATAAGTGACTTTATAAATGGTCCAAGTTCCCAAATACTCACATTAGTGAGTTTGTGGGTTTTTTCACTTTTATTATAAGTGACTTTAAAAATGGTCCAAGTTCACATTGAACCTGGACAAATGTGAACCTGGACAAAGTATAAAATGCATATTAAAGTACAACATGGGGGTCATTTAGGACCTTTAACCCAACAAATATAACCATCAGCTCCATCATGCATAGTATTGACTAAATACCACGACATCCCCACTAACGTCGTCTCCTGTAGATAATCTATAACAGAGGAGTGGAGTGGCTCCCCTCTTGTGTAGCATGCACCGCAGCAGATTCAATCTGTTGATTCGGCGTCCACTCTTGGAATAGTTGGAACTAAACCGAAAGCCTCAAAGTAAAGCTCTAGTCTCTAAGGAGTATCTGCCACTTCGTCCTTCTTAATCCACTTTGCATCAAGAGCTTAATAATCCCTAAACTTGACCAAACACTTGCGGGCTAGCTAGCCCTTCACTTTCCTTTCCTTGTGTGCTAGGTAGGACTTGCTCAAGTAAAAGAATTTCCTTTGTTTTTTCTACCTCTTGTTGTTCCTTAGGTTCCCTGTCCTATGGTACTACTCCCTCGAAAGGTCTTAATTTCAACAAACTCACATATAATGCATTGTGAATCTTCCAAGTATCCGGCAACTCTAGTCGAAAGGATACATCATTGATCTTTTTAAAAATCTTGAAGGGCTGATAGCATCTCATACGTACCTTTGGAAAAAGCTTCTCCTTACCCCTTTATTTTCCTAAGGCATGCCTTCTCAAACCTAAGAAGCACCCAATCCCCTTCCTTCAACTCGAAGTCGCAGCAATACTTGTCTGCTGCCTTCTTGTGCCGTTCTTGAGACTTCTACAAAGCCTCCTTAACCTTCGCACAAGCAGTCCCTAGATCCTGAACAAAGTCATCTACCTTGGTGCACAAAATGGGAGGAACCTTTTTGCCACCCTTCAACCTCGATAATCACAAATGGTGCCTTCCCCATCGAAGTGTGAACATTGTTGTTGTATGCAAACTCCATCAAGGGTAAATACCGCTCCCACTAAGACTTATGTTCAAAGATGTAACACTTTAACAAGTGACAAGTCCAAAACCATTGCATTGGGTATCTCTGATAGCCCGACGATGAGAATCTGAGCGCAATGCCCACATTTTTGCACGCTGCTCTCCAAAACAAACTTGTGCACTAGAGATCTTTATCCAAAACAATAGATATAGGTATCCCATGCAACGGAAAGATGTTTGAGACAAACAACTTTGCCAAATGGTCAGCCTTCACTATATTCTTCATTGGTACAAAATGATATACCTAGATGAATCCAGGATAAGCCCGGATTCACCCTTAAAGAAAAGTGCAAGGTATAGACCCATGGTAGTCACCCACAAGACAGTATAACCACACTATGTTCTTCACTGGTACAAAATGAGCATGTTTACAGAATCTATCCACTATAGTCCATATGACATCATGCCCGCTCTCTAAGTCTTGGGAAGATCAAAAACATAATCCATTGCAATACTCTCCAAAGGGCGATCTTGAATCGATAAAGGTTTGAGGAATCTTGTCACTTTGTGCTGGTCATACTTCACTTTCTAACATACCATACAAGTTACACACAAATGGAACTATGCCAAATGTTGGCCAATCTCATATGCTTCTCAAAACTCTCGTTCTAGGACAACAAACTCTGATGATCTGTGTACACTGTAAAATCTGGACCTAGTAAGTAATGCCTCCACTGAGTCAAAGCATGTATCACTACTAAGAGCTCCTTCTTGTAGATCAGTGCAAACCTCTCTACCTTAGACAACATCTTGCTACCGCTCCTAGATTGCTTCCACAAGCATCATAGTAGCCCTCAAAATACTTTTGCAGACCTGGTAGCTTCAACATTGGACCTACCCTCAATGTGTTTCAATCTCTCAAAAGTTGTAATCTATGAAAGTCCCCAAGTGAAAGAAACCCTTTATTGAGTTAGGGTACGCAATGGCGAAGCAATCTCCGCAAAATATCAAATGAACTGTCCATAGTAACACCGTAGTCCAAGAGAGCACATTACATCACGTACATTCTAAAGAGTTTGCCAATCTCGAATTGCAACTACCTTGGCTGGATCCATACTAACACCCTCTGCCAAGACAATGTGTCCAAGAAAGTGCATCTCTTGAAAGCAAGAACTCACGTTTTGTGCCATTTATAACCAATCTTCGCTTCCTTGACACTTGAAACACTTCCAGTAATGCTCCCTATATTCGGTCTTGGAAAGAGAGAAAACAATGATGTCATCAAAGAAAGTTCCCACAAACTAGCGATGCTCTCTAAAGATCCGATCCATCATCCTGTTGAATGTTGCAGGAGCATTCGTGAGTCCAAAGGGCATCATTATATACTCATACAATCCAAAGGACGTCCTAAACGCAAATGAGGAGAAATCCTCATTTGAAGATAGCTACTTCTAAGTTTTAAGATCAATTGTGCTAAAACAAGTAGAACCTTGTAATTTGTCAAGTATATCATTAATCCTAGCTATTAGAAACCTATTCCCAGCTTGGCACTGACAAGACGGTAAATTCTCCACAGAAACAAAACAAAAACTTCCATACTTACACTTCAAAACTCATAGTAGTCAAGATACGAAGCGGCAGAGTTCCACTTCGAGATGCACTGGTCCCAAAGTTTGGTGCCCCTTTCAGTACTTTCTTTTGTATTGATAAGAACATAGTACAGCTACAAAGAGGTTGCTCTACTTTGAGTGACCACGCAACTGATCTGCAAGGCCAACCCCCAAGGCGCATATTTGAAGGTCCCCGTGAAAAGCTATGAGACCCAAAAGATAGGCACCCCAAAAGCTCACTTACAACTAAAAATAGTCACCCTCAAGAGGTCTCCAAAATCTCCATCCAAAAGCGATTGCCACATGGCCCATAAATTACAGCGCACAATCCGGCCTACGGATGGACGGCCACCTCAGCAATGTACGAATGTGCCACATCAGCATTTTTTATGTTCTTGTTACAAGCTTGGACACTCCATGTGAGAGATCAATAGCAAAACACAAACAAAATCTGCAAATAATTGAACTTGAATAGAGAGAAAGAGAGAAGAGAAGAATCGACACGGCACAGCGGAGTTCCGAACCAAGACACTTACAAGGGATGCCCAAAAGCAGAGCCCCAAAAGCATACACTCCAAAGCACAAATTCCCAAAAGCTCTGACCCAAAAGCCTTGCACAAAAACTGTCAACTCAGCCAGCGCAAATCGCGAAAATCCATACAACAGTGCCACATAGCAGCTCAGCACGATATACGGACTTCAGCCTCAGAGTTCAAGCTTTAGGCCCCTCTGCCGGTAGCTTCATAGGTTGGGTATAGTTAGGTTTTTTGAAAAACAACGTCTTCTATTTAGGCCCCTCGGCCAAACTTTTTGGGTTCTTCTGGGTTCAGTTTCTCTCGTCTCTCGGCCATTTCTTTCTAGTTGGGCACACCATGTCATCACTGTGCCATTCCCCCCTCTTGAAAGAATTGTAATCGCCCTTGATTACACCTGCAAAACAGCCAAAGGACAGAAACTTTCTTCAATAGAGACTGACCCCATCGAAACCCTCGGATGCACTATCATCTAATTCTTTTACTTCTTCGAAATCCTTTGATGAACTTTCATCCAGTTCCTTTGGTTCTTTCTCTTCTCTAAAGACTCTTGCTCTGTTGAGGTGGACACTGGCTTGTCCGTGGGATAGGTCAATGAGCCGGCATGCATACCAAAGCCTTGCTTTGCATGTCCCATAAGTCTCTGAATAGAGTCAAACTTCAGTTGCAGACAATACCACCGAATCTCTTTTAGCAATCCACAGCAAACCGCTCAATCTACTCCTTCAAAGTCACCCTCCGAAACCAGGACACTGACAGATAGGTATCCTGAAACCTCTGGCAGTAGTCATCCAAAGTGCCTTTCTTAGTCATTCTCAGATGATGCCAAGCCATGATGACATCTTCATATTCTTCCTTTATCCAGGAAAACGTGAAAATTCTCTTGAATTTTACCAACTTCTGAGTTGCTTCTCTGCGCAACAACACAGTAGATCACCATGTCTATGCATTTCCTTAGATGCCGCCCTTCACACCTTGGAGCGTTACGAGACAAGACCTCCCAAGAAGGCGACGTCAAACTGCTATATGAATTCAAGGGCGCGATGGGTCTACTGATAGCTTGAAAACGTGTCAAACTTGACTGCTTGACCCTCATCCTTGAACTCCTTGGTCTTCTTGTTCTTTTGCTAAGCTCTCAGGAGAGGATGAAGTCTCCTCAGCTGAACTGCTAGATGGCTCCCTATGCCTTCTAGACTTTTTCAAAAATCTCCTTTTCTTGCTTTTTCTCCACTTTCTCCACTTTTTCTCATCCTCTTTAGAACTAGAGGACGATCAATGGTCAGAACTCTCTGAAGACGAAGAAAAATCTGGGTAATCCTCAAAACGAACACGCTTCTTGAATCTAGTTACCACCTTGAAAGTCGACTTCTCGCCCAAATAGCGAGAGAAATCCACTGATTTCATCTTCCAAGAGTGCTTTAAGCCTTTCACTAACTGGTTCATCATGCCTTGTTGAAGGGATAACACAATGGATTCCAAGGCAAAGTGAAAGGGGGGTCGGTCAAAGAAAAATTCAGCAAAGAGGTCCTTTGCAAAAGCGACTCCTAAAGCTTCCCAGGGTCAAGAAATGAAGAGAAGACTACAGAGGCTCAACCGAGTCTTCCGAACGACAAGCCAAAAGAAAGAAAAGTTAAGGGAAGAGTTGCAAAACAGTTATTTGGTGAAGTTCAAAAACTATCCACCTATAGATGCAAAGTGGATGGAAGAAAGTGAATTGTTAGAGTCATGAAATGTATTGCAACCTTATCTTGAAGCTTTTGGTTTACAACCCATGTATTCTCCAACTCAGATTACTTCAATGGAGCAAAGGTCAAAGGGCTTGACACGTGCTCAAAAGAGGGGTGATCATAGAGCTAGCACTTCACATGTACATAAGGATTGACAAAAGTATGAAGGTCTAATAAAGTCATTTGTACACGTGATTGGCAGTCTTTCTTGCTGATACATGCGATGATAAAAGAGTGCTTACCACACTAAATCATCTATGGGATGTATATATGGCATGCAATCAAGGACGTTTGCGATTTTAAGAAGGGGATATGTCACGAGAGTGTGACAACCATTATCTATATTTGCCGGTTTCTTTCCCTTGATTTTTATTTAATTTTTCGGACCCTCTTGTTAAAATCACAAATGCTCGGACATTGCGGGGCTAGTGTGAAACAACCGTTGGCCGAGAGTTTCACCCACAGGAGTCAAGGCTAGGGAACCACGAGATGGTTGGGCGGATCGGCACTGGAATCCGAATAGTAAAGAAGTTAATAGGCTCAGTTAAAGTCATTTAGGCCCAGCGGCAGGACTTTATAAGTTGGTGGGTACTAGGAATTAAACCAAAAGGAGCAAACTGGACACATGGCAGTAGGAGAGCAACTTGCAAGTCAACACATGGTCCAAAGTATCTCATCCCAAGAGAGGGCAACCAAAATGGAGGCTGGGGCTGATTTTTTATCATGAGTGACTGCAGTGTGTCTGTGAGTAGTGGGTGCAGGTGATCACAGCTTTAATGGAAAGCTTGCCTTCTCCCTTGTGTCATGCAGCGCGATGATTTGCTATAGCGCATCTCTCACTCCCCTTTGCACATATGGTAATGCCCCACTAGATGACCATGTACAATTCTGGGGGTTTAATCCGTGTTTGCCAAGGCAAGAGCCTTCTGTACAAGAACCAGATTAGCTAATTGCTAATCCCCTTCAAGTACGCACAATTCCATCGCAAAGGAATGCAAAAATGGATAGTTTTCTCGCGTGAAAACTCGTCCAATTCACAAGGGAACTGTCCCATTGCGTGCGGGAGTACCTAAGAAATGCATAGACGTGTTTTCTCCGCTCAAAATGATGCGAAACAGAAAATTACAGCCTGCTGTGTCTTTTTGCAGGTTTAGGGTTTCGCACCTAAACTTCAAGGTAATACCAGGGGAGCCTCAGGAAAGCCTTTGGTGCTTGTACAGGACACCTTAGAGAGATTTCCGGTCAGGAATCTCGTCTAATTCAAAGGGCGAGTGACCCTACAAGTGCAGGAGCTCGAGAGCTACCCAAAGTAGTGATCGGCACGCGAATCGGATCGCAAAACAGAGAATTACAGCTTGCTGTAATTTTTTGCAGGTTTAGGGTTTTGGCCAGTTTTGATGCCTCCAAGTCCTAGGAGCTTCGACGAAGCGAGGGAATCATTGAACAAGTGTTTTGGTGCAAATTGGAGGCCAAAAATAGAGATTGCAGCGTGCTATAATCTCTTGCCAGGTTTTGTAAAGTGCTCTAAAATGCGTGGAAAGTCACTGTTTACTTGGGATTTTGTCCGTGGAGACTGCTATTGTGGTTATGCTGCCAAAATCGGCTTTAGAGTACGCGAATTTCAGCCCGATAAAAGTGGGACAACTTATAGAAGTTTACAGGTTTTTCTCAAGTGTAATAAGAATAAAGAAATACCGAAAGAAGCGCCTGTCTTTGGGGCCAATAGGGTGTCGCTGTCTGCTTGGAAGCACTCTAGCTCCCAAGCCATGTTTTGTTTGAAGTGTTATACCGCCCTATGGACCGGTTACACACTCCCTCTCTCAGAAAGTATTGCAAGGCTAAGTGAGGGAAAAAGGGTTCCCTCACCAATTTTATAGATCAGGTGGTCGATTTGTAAGAGGCCTCCAGCGGTGTCATAATCCAAGTTAGGTAAGCAGTCTAGGTAGCGGCAAGAGATCCTACAGGTCAGCTAAGCAATCCACGAGAAGGGGCACATATCTGTATTGCAAAATGGTAGGAGTGTTCAATATTTAGCAGAGATATCAAAGGACCTACATAGATTCCCAAGCGGCGAGAAGCGAGTCCACCATCGTTTCGGAGCAGGGAGGGAATAAATCTGCAAGAAATATCTCAAGAAGGGCGCATTATACTCATCAAGCAATACACACTTATTGATTGAGGTAGATAACAACAAGAGCTGGTGGGGAAACCATAGACGAAAATCCAAGGCAAGGAGTTTAGAGTTACTAGATTACTAGGCAAAGGAGCATGTGGAAGAAGGGGGAGAGGAAGTGGGGAATGGGAGAGAGATCAAAAGGAGTTTGAGAGAGAAAAACACAGCAAGAGGCGGAAAAAAATTTGTTTATTGTAATCAGGCCAAGCTAGTAGAGTATTTATGTGTGTGCGAGTGTGACGTGTGTGTGTGTGTGTGTGTGTGTGTGTGTGTGTGTGTGTGTGTGTGTGTGTGTGTGTGTGTGTGAGAGAGAGAGAGAGAGAGAGAGAGAGAGAGAACATTGTAGAACCCAAAGAAGACCAAAGAAAGATGTGCGCATGGCATGACACTACAACTTCTGAAACGAATTTAATGCGCCTCACACACGACCACGGAGCTCTTCAAATGAATGTTGAACATTGTAATGGAGTAATATTTCAGCTCTTTATTTTATGTCTTACTTACATTTTGAAAGCATTAAACTACATGCGATGTTCAATTCTTTCTACAACTCGTGTCTTCTAAGCACCTCATATATACGTTCATAATAGTTTGAACTTTACTAAGAGGGGATAAAACACTCACAAAACTACAAAAGCACGAGACACAAGAACACAAAAAATAATAATAAAATCTTTTTGAAAGAAACTAAATCGTTTTATTTCCAACAAAACTAGATAAAACAAACCATTATTCACTTAAAAATGTTTTTAAAAAACGCATAAGCAAAATAAGTTGAAGGAGCTTGCATGACTTCACCTTGAAACAAGTACTCAACTTTAAACTTAGGAGGATAAGACATCTCAAAGACTTAATCCTAGAAATCAGACTCCACACGACAACTTCTAAAGGAACAAATTCTTAAATCCTAATGTAAGCTAAAAACTAGAAATGAATACTACTACGAACCTAGGAAGAAGAGGCTGAAAATAACCAAAGATGTCACAAAGTGATGACGTGACATGGCCAATTGGAAGAGAAATGGCCAAGTGGACGAGAGACTCCAAATGGACCAACTTAAAGAACTTATGGAGCAACGGCCAAGAGACCTAAAACCCTAAACACCAAAAGCTTGCCATCTGAAAGAGATTTCTGTAAATCGCGATGACATGGTGACGTGGCGGTTGGCATGGCAGGATTGTACGGATTTTCCGGATTTTGCGTTGCTGTGCTGACGTGGCAAGCTGTCCAGATTTCCATAAATTGCGCTGGGCAGATTTTACGCTAGCTTTTGGAGACCAGAACTTTTGGGGTTCAGTGATTTTGACTTGCTTGCTTTTGGGGCTCTGCTTTTGGGCATCCCTTGTAAGAATAAAAGAGCCCCTGGGACCTCACTTTGCAGAGCATCTGGACGCAGAGTCTGAGAGCAGAGGACCCTCGGGAGTTGTACCTTGTTGTGATCAATAAATAAAGAAATACCGAAAGGGACGCTAATCTTTGGGGCCAATGCTTCTGGGTGCGGAACTCCGCCTCTCTCTCTCTCTCTCTCTCTCTCTCTCTCTCTCTCTCTCTCTCTCTCTCTCTCAAAGTTCAGGGATTTTTAAGTTTCTGTTCGTGTGTTTCTATTCGTGTGTTGCTACTGATTTCTCGCTTGGAGTGTCCAAGCCTGTTACAAAAGAAGTACAAAGTTCAAAACTTGACAATATGCGACCTCAACTTCGTTGCTTGTCCAAACAGGAAGAATAAGATTATCATGGATAGCTTGGATTTCATGTGTGTAGAAAGAATAACATGGGTATTAAAGCAGTTTCCTGCTCTCTTCACATGACACGGCGATATGTAGGAAACCACTAGAATTTATGGTCTAGCGCGAGAGGTCTGCTTGCTTTCCATATAAGGTGGTGAGGGATCTTCTAGTGGGAGATAGGACATGGGGGGCACACGCAAGCTGGTGCATGGCACTTAAAGCTGGCTAGGGCATGCTAGCATCCTAATGCATAGCCAGGATTGGCATCATAAGATGTCAATGTCATCTACAATCCTGGTGAATCTCTTTCTTCCTTTGTCTACGTCTACATTCTTACTTTTTAACCATAAAACATAAAAGTTCAAGGCTGACTTTTCTACTAGCAATGTCTTATACATATCCTTCTCAAACTTTTATGCAAACCCTTTTGAAATAAGAGACTTGACTCTGAATTTAAGGTCCTCCAAATTCAACCTCGTATACAGTGTTGTAAAGTCAAAAGTTTGGAGACATAAAGGAGAAGATTTCTCCTTAATGCTTCTTGCAGAGTTCAAAAACTTCATAAAAGGGATTACACCTATTGAATCATTTCAAATCCAACTTGAATCTGCTTCCTTTAGAAGATTTTTTTGAAGTTCATTTACGCTAGGTAAAATGGCTTTGAAACAATAACTAAGCCATTTGGAAACGTATGTTCGAGAGGTGTTACAAGAAGCAACTATAAATCTAGGTTTTATAGGATTTTGTGGACCTTCCAAACGATATACAAAAATGGTAATTTACGATGGTACTTGAAACCAAAAGACTTACAAAACCTCTTGCATCAAGAGATTACAACCATTGTAAGCACCAACAAGCATTCTAAATAGAACTTTTTGCACATTTCAATGAAGTTATTAGAGCACTTATCTACGTAAGAGATTACACAATCACGATGAAATTTCCTAAGAGCATGACGATCAAAGAAGATAAGTTCCTTCCTAAAGAAACATTTCTAGAGCAAGATGCTAATAATTTCAAGGAAGCTTTCTTGAGGACTACCGAAACCGGTCTGTAGCCTTACTAAAGGGCGGTAAACTTTAGCTTTCACCCGTAAATAAACCGCCTTTCCTTGTACTTTATGACACAAATTAACTCTACAAATAGACCTGTAACCCGAATTCACCACTTCAAAACAGTTCACGACTTGGTAGCTAGAGTGCTCCCGAGCAGACAAAGACACCCTGTTGGTCCCAAAGGTTGGCGCCCCTTTCAGTATTTCTTTAATCTTATTACACTTGAGAAAACCTGTAAACTTCTACAAGCTATCCCACTTTTATCGGGCAGAAATTCCCCTACTCTAACCCAAACTCAGTAGTATAACCGCACTAGAAGTCTCCACGTACAAAAAGCCCAAGTAACAAAAGCCCAAGTAGACGGTGATTTTCCATGCACCTTGCGAGAAATTACAGCATGCTAATTTCTCTACTTTTGGCCTCTAATTTGCACCAAAACATTTGTTCAGTGATTCCCTAGCTTCCCCGAAGCTCGGGGACCTGTAGGCATCAAAACTGACCAAAACCCGAAACCTGCAAAAAATTACAGCAAGCTGTAATTCTCTATTTTCCGCTCCAATTCACATGTCAATCACTCCTGTGGGTAGCCCTCGGGCTCCCGCACCTATAGGGTTACTTGCCCTTCGATTTAGACGATATTTCTCAAGAGAAATCTCTCTTAATCGTCATGTTAGAGAGTGGACCTGCTTTGAATCAATGATTAGCTGATTAGTACTTGTGCTTGTCACACTCTCGTGACAACTACAAACTTCCAATGCGTAAGGACACCTTGAACTCCTAAAGACTCCTCAAACTTTACTATGAAACTAGAAATTCCTTTCTCTATGGCTCTGAGAAGGCAAGAGTCATCCGAGGAAGGGAGACTATACTTAGTACCCCTAGAGGAAAGGTCCTTCAAGGGATCAGAAGGAGAAGAATAGAACAATCGGCAATAACTACATGACTCAAAGCTCCATTCACGTAAGAAGAAAAGGAAGCTTTGCTATAAGGACAATCGATACCTGAGAATGCTAGCCTTACTTACTTTTTAAGATTACATCCGATGTTACATCGGATGTCACTACAGTTAAAAGCTTTTGGCCCTAAGCTTTTCACATATTTGAAAGCTACGACGGGATGGTTCCATATCTTTCTCACAGAAGGAGGGAGAGCATCCAAAGCTTGAGATCTCAAAATAGAGCTTAATCCAATCTTGTCTAAGTCAGGGGAGGTAAAGATAGTTATGAACAAATCTTTCTTTCCAACCAAGAGATTCTTCACACTAAGACACTTGGACTTAAAAAATTTACCTAATAGTACTCGAAGTTGAGTACTATGAGACTTTCTTAACTCCAAATCTTCATGAGAGTAGTTCTCAAGGATATACAAGAGCTTAAATAGGATCCTTATATTATATCTCTCAAAAACTTTATAAGAAAAAGAACCCAACTCCATGACTCTAGGTAGGTAAATCACTCTCCATTTGTAAGCCATGTATGCAAAAACTCTATTGTTAGAAGGGCCATATCTCTCAATCCTACAGTTAAAGCCTTAGGGAAACCTTGTACTCCATAACAAATAGTGTTGTGAAAGACAATTAGATTGATTTGAGGGATAGAAGGTGGATCTGAACAAGAACCTTTTGGAATCCAAGCTCATAGCCTAGCCACACATTGTGGGACAGTGTTTCTGCTAAGACTAGATCAAAGTACAATGAGTCTCTTCTCCTTTAACGTGCCCATAGTCAAGGGGAATGAGTATGAAATAAAGGTGGGGTGATTAAGTTCTCATAAGGCAAAAGTGAAATTTGCACAAAACTGCTACTGTGGTTCAAATAGAAATAGACATTGCTAAGCTTGAAGTTGGTAAGAATAATAACACTAGGCTACAGGTAGAAACTGCTAGGCTATGAAGCTGGTAAGAATAGTAACACTAGGCTCTGCAAATTATAGGACCAGACACGAGAAAAAGCAATAGTAAAAACAAGCACATTGTTGGATGAAGCACCCTGAAAACAAGTAATCCCTGCCCTGTGTCACCATCTTTAATGTGGTGAAGGATAACAGCCAGACAACTTCTAATGAGCAGTCATCTTTTTGATCGAGTAACTTTTGAAGAGTATGCGAAGCTGAAACATTTAACAGGTTTTGTAACTGAAGATTCAAAGGAAATGCTACACACCTCTTAAGCTCGGCCCATGGCTTTTGCAAGCGTAAATCATTGATGGCATTGTCTGGCTTTGATTCAATTACACAATGTTCCTGAGTTTATTGGAGCAGTGAAGTCACAACTCAGTTGAGCGCATCAGAAAAGAAAACTTAGAACATTAATTTGAATACTATGTATGGCAAGGCTAATATATAAGAAGCTTTCAGATTGTCACTGATTTGCTTTCATTAAAGTGAGTGGAAAAAATCTATTCATACCCCTTCAGTGTTTCTGTATTTTAAGAGATACCATAATGCCAATTTTCACGAATTTTGATAAACAAAATCAATGCTCCGGTGCTAGGGTAATCAGAGCAATTCCACCCCACACCATCAAAGTGCACGGGCCTCAAAGAAAAAACTTAAGGTAGCAGTCACATGCATATTTAGAAACGCCTTACCTTCACACATATGCGAATGAGTCCTGTCAAGCCATATGATCGAGCTATCAAAAGCATCACATTTCTTTTCCTACAAATTGAATCCAGTGCCAACAAGGATTGCTCTTTCATCTGTTGCAACAAATAATGGAATAGTCCATCAACCAAGAGACACAAAAAACACCCTGGGACAATTAAGTTTCCACAATACCTGAGTTGCTATTATAAGTGTGAACTGGAAGAAAAACTCAGGGTTCGAATTCAGTAGAGCTTCTGGTGATTCCTCTACAAATTTAGCCTCAACTGTATCATTTAGTTCTTGCAGGAAAGCACATACAGTCTTGGCTTTAGGAAGACCAATGCTTTCCCAGTCCACTGTAGAAAATGCCTTTCATTAGAGCACTTGGAAACAAGATGTACAAAAAAAATGGGAAAAGAAGACAGAGAGAGGAAGAGAAACACAGGAAGAAAGTTGGCAATGCCTAGTGAGGGCGAGAAGACGAGGGGAGGAGAGATTTTTAACGTCATAGGTACAATCCACAGAGAGAGAGAGAGAGAGAGAGAGAGAGAGAGAGAGCTTGCCAAAAAAATTATTTCCCAAATCTCTTGTTTCAACTTTGGAGTCATCGACTATTGTGCAGCTTCCAATGCCCCCCAGCACAAGGTTCTTCAGAGCTTCAGCTCCTGTTGGTCCACAATTAAGTAGGCAGACATTTGCTTGTTCTAGTGCCAACTGGCCTTGATCACCCCAAATTCTGTAATCAGAAGTATCAAATGTAAAGCAGTATGATGTTGAATGCTCGAGAAGACAGACTTTAAAACCACTATAATGTTGCTGCTGAGCAAGTTCCCTGCTGCAGATATAAGGTCCCAATATGCTACTTGACAAAATGATGCATCTACTAAACAAGCCGCCTGCTGAGGTCCTACATAATATCATCCCTGAGGGCTAAATCCAAAAAAATGTAACCAGCCTCCCATGAAGCACCTCGGAATCTCAGATGAGCAACAGAAATTACAAGCACCATACATATCCTCGAAATCACAATTGCCTCTTGCAAAGAAAATTGCAGCCAGACATTGCAATAAAACCCCCTTGAAAAGTAGCACAATCAGCTCTGGATGCTGCGGCATGACCGTGATCGGACCAGACGAGGAGAGGAAAGACCATCCCCGAGCAGTACTAGAGTGAAGGACCAAAATCTGTGTTAGGTGCAATGGAAGTGATTGATGGTGATAGCTCAGGATGAGTGCTCGGTACATACACAAGGTTCTTTTTACTTCATGAGAGAGATGTTGTAATATGCAATGGAAGTGATTTATGGTGAATGCTCGAGATGAGTTTCTCAATGCGTACTGTCACAAACTGCTGACGGTTAAAGCCCTGAAGAAGGGAGTCAAGTTGCAGAGTCGGCCGAGGGGCCTAAACCCTAAGAAGAGCAAGTAACAAAAGAAGTCCTACCAACTTATGGGGGCCCCGTCCGATGGGGCCCCAAGTGATATAAAGATTAAAATAAAGCAAGACCCGCAGCTGATGACGTGGCAGTTTCCGAAAATTGTGCTCACATGATGACGTGGCAGGCTGTACGGATTTCCGCATTTTGCGCTGGCTAATGACATGGCAGCTATACGGATTTTCGTAAATTACGCTGGCAGCTTTTGGCATTGCTTTTTGGACTAGAAGCATTTGAGTTTGAAGGTTTTTCATGTAAGTGCTTTTCAGGCCAAGGGCCATTAAATATGAGGTTAAGGCTCAGTCTCTGGCATGCTTCCTAGAGAAGGTGCAGAGTCTAGAGTACCAGCTTGGACTGTGTTGATGCAATATAAAGAAATACCGAAGGGGCGCCAAGGTTTGGGGCCAATACTCTTTGGGGTGAAATTCCGCCACTCCGTGTCGCATGTCATCTCTCTCTTTCAATTCAGTTGTTATTGAAGTGCTAAAAGTTTGTTCAATCTATTCTTTTCTATTGGCACGTGGTGCCCGCCTCGTGACAATGGTATCAGAGCATCAGGCGTGTGCTTTTCTGAAAGCATACCGGTCCCACCAAAGAGCAGACAGAGCAAGATCGCATTTCCAAAGTTCATTGGAAATTTTAGCTTCGTGCTCCAATCCCGACTTACTAGCGACTCCCACCCTTACTTCATCACGCATCGAGCGCGCTCCCGTCTTCACCGCTCATGTCTTACAGGGCATAAGCCATTAAGATCACTTGCAAGAGAAGGATCCAAGATTTCTTTCGAGCTGTTGTTTTTCTCAGAGACAGTACCATGCAGATGTCTATAGCTACCAAGCCGCACACTTCCAAGGACTTGGCAAGCTTTCAAGAAAAAAAAAATTGCCCGAAGTTATATGGTTTCTGACATCTTCCTTCGGAGTGCAACTTCTGGTAGAGTGGGGTATCCTGAAATGCTTGCCATGGAAACCCTAGCAGATTATAACTTGAAATTTCTGGACAACTCCCAGTAGATGTCTCTTCACGAGCAGATGACCTTGGAGGTCCAGTGAGATTGCTATCTTGGGACTACCATCGCCACCAAAGAAACACTATTTGTCCAAGAGCTGATGGACCATGCTGTGCTCGGCTACGACCTCATGGAAGGAACCTAACCTAATTTTTAGTGCAGGTTTCAAGATGGAAAGTCAGTCGACTTTTCGAGCTCGGCTAATGTCGAGATTGCTTTTTAAGTTTGAGTTCTATTTGATCTTGTTTGGTGATCTTGTTTGGAATCTATTTGAAATGGATGGTATCTGTTTTGAACATGTCTTGGTGCCGATTTGAAATGTTTGACTCTGGTTTTAATATTGGTTTCATTGATTGGTGATTTTACTTCCGAGTGGAGAAGTGAGAAATGATGTTTGAGAATGCTTGTTCATACTCATGGCTCGGACCCTTGTGGTTATTTGCAGGGGGAGTATTGAATGATTGAAAAGTGTTGTTTTTTTACTCATGGCCCGGACCCTTGTGGTTATTTACGTGGGGAGTGTTGTTGTTGTGACTCCCGGCCTAGACCTGGATGGTTATGCGAGAGGAGTATTAAGAAGTCTGAGCAATGGTTACTCTCAGCACCTCCAAACGACGCAGGCTACGGTCTGGGGGGCGTTTGGTTGTAAAAGGCCTCTATATCTCATGGCCCGGACCTTTTTAGGTTATTTGCAAGAGGAGTGGTGACGGAGTCGTTGAACAGCTCATAGCCCGGACCTGGATGGTTATTTACGGGGGGGGGGAGTGTTCATCGGCAGCTTTATGTTTCTATGTCTTGTAACATGCATATGTGAGCATTGTGTTGCATTGTGATGTGCCAACCTCTGAATATTCCTGATTGGATGAGATTGCCTGGGTATGTAATTTTAGTGCATCAAGAGACCCGTGGAAGATCACTACCGTCTGGGTGTGATGGCTGATTTTACTATGCCACAATATCAAGAGTTCCGATCTGGACGAAAGGAGAAGCTAACTCCTTAATCATAAGAGCTGAAAGGAAAAGCTAACTCCTTCATCAAAAGAGCCGAAAGGAGAAGCTAAATCCTTAACAAAAAAAAAGAGCAAACTGATTGTCCCTCGGAATGACCCTCGGAAATTTTTGAGCTAACTTGAGTTGTTTTGCAGATATGCTGTAATCGCGGACGATTACTCTCTTTCAAGAAGGGGAGATGTCACAAACTGCTGACGTGTTAAAGCCCTGAAGAAGGGAGTCACCTTGCAGATGTCGGCCACGGGGCCTAAACCCTAAGAAGAGCAAGTAACAAAAGAAGTCCTACCAACTTATGGGGACCCCGTCCGATGGGGCCCCAAGTGACATAAAGATTAAAATAAAGCAAGACCAGCAGCTGATGACGTGGCAGTTTCCGAAAATTGTGCTGACATGATGACGTGGCAGGATGTACGGATTTCCGCGTTTTGCGTTGGTTGATGGCGTGGTAGCTGTACGGATTTTCGTAAATTACGTTGGCAACTTTTGGCATTGCTTTTTGGACCAGAAGCTTTTGAGTTTGAAGGCTTTTCATGTAAGTGCTTTTCAAGCCAAGGGCCTTTAAATATGAGGTTAGGGCTCATTCTTTGGCTGGACTGTGTTGATGCAATATAAAGAAATTCCGAAAGGGGCGCCAAGGTTTGGGGCCCATACTCTCTGGGGTGGAATTCCGCCACTCTGTGTCGCGTGTCATCTCTCTCTTTCAGTTCAGTTGTTATTGAAGTGCTAAAAGCTGTTCAGTCTGTTCTTTTCTATTGGCACGTGGTGCCCGCCTTGTGATATATATATATATATATATATATATATATATATATATATATATATAGAGAGAGAGAGAGAGAGAGAGAGAGAGAGAGAGAGAGAGAGAGAAGACTAACACCAGATGGGGTCCCAAACCCCCCTCCAAGGGGCCCCCTCTCTACTGCTAGAGAGGTATTTGCTTTAGATTGCACAAATGCTGGTACAATGGTCCTAGATGTTGAGATGTTGATAGGATCTTGCGGTAGATGCTTGGATCTGTGAGGCTAAGGGCTGAAATCCAAAAATGCTAGTAGATCTTATGGGATCTGTAAGTGTTGACGAGGCTATGGGCTAAAATCTGAAAGCACTGGCCTGATCTAAGGGCTGAATCTAAAACGCTAGTGTGAATGGCGAGGATATGGCTGAAAACTACTAAAGCTAGGTCTGATATGACAATGTGGGCTAAATCTGGTACGGTAGGCCGATGCTAGGTTAACCAGCCAGAGGACTGTGGATGTTGATAAAATATGCCATGGATGTTGAGATACTGTGGGTACTTGGTGCTTGTACTGAGGGTACTAACTTATGCTTGAAAAGTGACCCTTTGGGTCACTTATATATGGGATTAAGGTCGAGCAACGCCAATAAAAATCCCACGATTTCTAAAGATGATGAGTTAATAAACTCACTTATAAGAGATGCTTCACATGCAGATAAATACCTAGGTTGGGTACTAATGCAATTGTATGGGAACACTCCTCAATGCCTATACGTAGAAGACACTGGTTGTGCTCATGTGCAAGCAGAGAGTACGCAAGTAATTCAAAGTACCTGGTCATGCACGTCCTACACACAAGCTCACAAGGGTGCCATACCACTTCCTAGGCTATCCTAAACCCTAGAAATAGGAGTTCGCTAGTCAACATGCACATAGGGTTAGATGTGCACGAGGCATCCCCCCCTTTCAAGGTGAGGTACTGGTACCGAGCTGCATGGCTTCCTTGTAGTCTACCAACAAGTCCGGGAAATCTTCGCCGGCCCACTCTGCTGCGTGGGTTCCGCCATACTTGAACTTCAGAAATGACCAGTCCTTGCTTCTTTGAGCCGCACTGAAAGCGAAGCAGAATAATCTGCTCCAGCTCTGTGTCTTCAACTTTGTCTACGATCTCGGGTTCATCCTTTTCAAGAATCTCCTTTGGGAGATCTTCCTGAAACAACTTCAACCACAATTTTAGACACATCTTTTACTTTTAGGATGACTGGAAAAGGACTATACTTCCTAAAAGATTTTGGATGCAATGCAGATGAAAAAAGTGACAAAGTGTTAAACTTTCCGACGAGTACTTGACCAAAATGTGATCTAAACTTCACTTTTCTAACTGAAACTATCTACTTTGGCAAGCCACAAAAGGAATACCAATGCTTGACGGACTATCGTACTAATGCTTGTACTATGACTGTGTCTTGCCAAGGAATGAGCATGCAAAACTTATAGACATGATCCACAATGGTGAAACATTGTGTATTCCTTGAACGCAAACTTTCTACCTTTTCTAAAGAGCGCTTCATACTGGTATGCTCACTCGTGAGTGAATCATGTGCATCATGCAATATGGCTTTCCTATGAGAAGGTAACACACAAAGACAAACGAAAATACAAGAGACCGTCATGAATGAGAGACTCGAAAAATGCATGCTGACTTTTCATGTGAACAAAAGATACTTCCTGAATGGGTAATGTGGACCTCGACTCAAAAGCCAAGATCTGTCATGCGCGACTCATTGTATCTGCAATTGGGTTAGCTTTACTACAAACATAATCAATCAAACGACCAAATTGCTCACAAGATTAGAACCATCTAGCTTGACGATCACTTCAAGGTGTACTCAGTACGTACTGGAGCCACTTGAGGGCTTGATGATCCTTACGAACAATTAAATCTCTATCATGAAAAAAATGCTTCTCATGCTTAGGAGAATGAATGACAGAGAGAGGTTTCTCATCATGCAATGATTGATTCTTTTTTTAACTGTGTGACTGTGTACTGAGAGATGTTGGACTGCGTGTTTTCTCCTCTTTCAAAACATGAGAGTGAGAGATTAGTAACAAAGAAGGCATAGTATGATCACGACAAATAACCACAGGAGACGCACCTTTGATAGAGAGAGAGAGAGAGAGAGAGAGAGAGCGTGTTTTCTTTCAATCGACTTGAGACCACAGAGAGCAGAAACAACAAACTTTCGACAAAAACCTACGTCTTGAACTCAGACTGTTACTTTAGGACATTTCATGCGTGATTGAAGAGTACATACCAGAAGCAAGTCCAGAAACCGCTATAGAGTCCCCAAGATTCCATTGCTAATCACATCATACATACTGTCAGAATCGAACAAGATCACAATGCGCTGACTATTTACATGACCATAACACTTCATAAGAGACTCGTCTAGATGATCATGTGAAACTTGGGGCACATTAATTTTCTCATTTATGACACTAACAGAAGATGTGGGTTCTTTCTTAGGACAATCTCTTTTCATGTGACCTTTAGTGTGACACTCAAAACATCTTTCTTCTTTTCCATACTCAGTTCTTTCTTCAAGACATAACCAACCTCCTACTATTCCTTGAGCAGATTTTTCATCAAGTGTCAACTTAGGTGTTTCTTGAGTTTTAGCCTTTCCTTTATTATTACTGCTAGGTGAAGAATTTTGCGCTCTAGGTGTAGTGGAAGATTGATAAGGAGAGGTATTGTCGTTCTTACCATTCTGCTGATTTTGTTGGTTCAGAGGGGTACTTGACTTGTTCTTCTTCGGCTTACCTTTGTTGTGCTTCGTTTCCTCCGCAAGAACGATTCTGACGACGTCATTGTAGTCCTTTTGTCCTTTGGGTCAATGACTTGCACATAGTATTTAATGTACTCGTCCAAACCAAAGAAGAAAGCCTCTTTGTGATCCTCATCCAACTTATGCAATTGAACACCAATCTACAAAATACGGTTAGAAAAAGACATAACAGAAGTTCGATTTTACTTAGGCCTCTCCAATCCTCTTTCAACCGATCAAGGTACTACGATGGCATAAAACGAGCCTTGAGCTTGTCTTGGAAGTCGGCCCAACTGTAAGACTGTAGTGCGCCATCCATGGCATGCTCAAGATGCTCAACCAACTGTGCCTCTTACCAAGCTTGATACCAATTAATGGCATCACCCGACAGGTACATGGCAACAGTCAAAACTTTAATGTTACCGTTTTTCTTGTTAGTAGCAAATCAAGTATTAAATTGATGCAACCAAGAGTAAATCACAGATGCATCCATCCTACCATCATACTTACTGAAAGTCAACTTTTCAGTGATTGAATAGTTGGAGTCGTCATCTCTACCTGGGCTACGTGATGACTCGCCAGCCTCCTTGAGTGAGTCACTCTTCAAGAATAGCACTTGCAAGACCAAGTCTTGCATGCGTAGGTCCGCTGCGCCTCACGCTCTAGCTCCATAGTTGCCCTCTTTTCTTCAGCCGCTATGCGTTGAGCTTCACGTGCCTGCTCACGCTCTAGCTCCATAGCTACCCTCTTTCCTTCAGCAACTACACGTTGAGCTTCACATTCCCTTTCCATGGCGGCCCGTTGAGCCTCTTGTTGTAGCATCATCTCCATCATAGACTTTACCTAAGCCTCCATAGAATTTGGTGCAATATGTGAGCGCGCCCGATGCACGATGGACCAAGGGTGGGAGTGGCTAATAAGTCCGAGGCAGGGACACGAAGATTTTTTGAGAAAATAAATATGAGAGAGGTTCTTTTCTTTAGTGATGATATTGAACACTGCCAAAGAGCTCTCTTACCAATGTAATGAGCAGCGGAAGTGATTGATAGTGAATGCAAGATGAGAGCTCAGTGCGTACTCAAGGTTCCTTTTACTTCATGAAAGATGTGCAAAGACTAGAGAGAAGAGAGAATGATACACCGAGTGAAGGTTTTGTGAGTGATATATATATATATATATATATATATATATATAGAGAGAGAGAGAGAGAGAGAGAGGGAGAAGATTAACATCAGATGGGGTCTCAAACCCCCCTCCAAGGGCCCCCCTCTCTATCGCTAGAGAGGTGTTTGCTTTAGATTGCACAAATGCTGATAAAATGGTTCACAAAGAGAGAGAGAGAGAGAGAGAGAGAGAGAGAGAGAGAGAGAGAGATGAAATGAAATGTTATATTAGCGTCTTCAAAAGGCCAAAATGACCTATGAGACCAATCTGTTACAAAATATTGAATCTGATACCATGTCTGGGTACAAAAAAACAAAGATACTACTACTAGAATCGATCCTAATCTGCACTCTGGATGTCGAGAGAGCATGGCTTGAATCCTCTGTTGTAGTCTCCGTCGATGCTGTGTAGTCCCTCTCCTCAATTGTGGCCGTCCGAATCTCCGTAGCTCCAGTGCTAAGTCGGTGAGAGTGCCGGTAGTGGTCGAATGAGTGTGGGCCGAGCTCTGCAGTGATGGCTACTCCTCTAGCTATCCCGAATCTAGTGAAAAGAAATCTGTAACGTGTCTTTGGGACTGTCTCTCTCTAGCTCTCCCCAGTAAAGTGTCTCTATATCTGTGTAGCTCAAGTAGATATAGCCCAAGCCATATCTGATCCTCATAACTCATGACCCTAGAGGAAGGACCGAAACCCTCTCTGAATAAGCAGTGGAAACGGCCCCGTATCTCATAGTACACTGTGCAATGACATATCTAATGTAGCTCTGTCTCTAGCTCTAGCTGGCATAAGCAGCATATCCTATTGTCTGCTGGTATCCCTCTGAATCTACTCGTCTCAATCTCCAGCTTATGTGATGATGTGTGTATCTAACCAATGGCACACCGCAAACCATGAGACATATGTGTGTCCATGTAGCTGGGTCGAATCACAAACCCATTTCTTGTGAGGTGGAGAAGATGCTCTCTATAGAAAGCCATCTTCGTTCCCAACTCCTGTGGTGGCTCTATCCATGTCCTCCTGGTATCCAGCTGGATCAGGTCCTGACAAATGAGTCTAGTAATCTCCACCCGTGTAAGAGACATCGAGGCACAGAGAGTACTAGAAAGGGGGCAGCCTGTCCATGGTGAAGCCATGCGTCTGAAACCATGATGTCATTTGTGCATACTAGCATGAAGTGCCCCCTTGAAGAGCTAACTATCTGGAAGACTCAAGGGTCAGTCTAGCATATCTGTCTCTAGTAGTGTCCCACAAGTTGTTCACAAAGGAGACTGATCTGGTAAGTGCCTCAATCTCCACCCTCGCAGCTAGCTCTGCTCGAATGATAGCATGGGGTACAGAGGCCTTGGCTCTGATCGGTCGACAGATCATAGATACCAAGGGCCTCTCCATACGTCTCCAACCATCCTGGTCTATCGAAGGTCTCCATATCTGCCCCCCATACAACATAGCTGAGGCTGCTAAAGTATCAAAGAGCCATAACTTTGTCCGAGGTTCCTGGAACTGGACCTGCGAACACATCCTCTCCAAGCCTCCCAAGGCCACATAAGCTCTAGTCAGTCTAGTCTCTGCTGCTCTCCCCAAGGAAAACCTCGGCCCGGTGAAGACAACCCCAAGATAAGTGTATGCATCTATATACTCTACAATCTCCTAACCATATGTAAAAGTCGGTTTTGATCTCATCACTACTTCTGTCGAAATATTGGATCATGATCAATCGGAAACGTATTTAGCAATCACATCTAGATCTGTCACTAATCTCCAGATGTCTTGATTGACTAAATCTTGTTACTATCATGTCCATCTCATCTCTCCAAAAATACAAGACCGAAATGCTGCAATCATTTCGTCTTTCAATCATGCACTCAAACACTACTCACATGATAGAACACATGTCAGATTCATTTCGGGAATTCCAAGTTCGAAGTACTTCTTTCATAAAGTCATACAGCAGAATACTATCAGCCCATCAGTATCCCTGAAATCCAAAAGGAAATCGGTGATTTTATTCCATCTACGTAATTTGTGACAAAGGAGCAGAGTAACTCCCCTCTTGTGTAGTCCCGTCTCCACCAGATTCAACCCTGCTGATCCACAAGATCTCTCGGAAGCCTCAAGGTAAAGTTCAAGTATTTGCCAGGTCCTCCTCCTCCATCCACTTCGCATCCAATGTCGGATAGTTCTTGAATTTAACTAAGAACCGCCATATCAATTTACCTTTCACTTTCCTTTCCTTGTGAGCCAATCTCTGTCCTAGAACGAAAATCTCCTCGCTCTCTACTACTTCAGGTTGCTCCTCAGGCTCCCGATCGACTGGTACCTCACCTTTGAAAGGTTTCAGTAGACTCACATGAAAAGCATTGTAAATCTTCCAAGTATCTGACAACTTCAATCAGAAGGATACATCATTGATCTTCTCTTGAATCTCGAAAGGGCCATAGTATCGCATACTCAGCTTTGGAAAAAGCCGTTCCTTACCCTTTCGCTTCCTTAGGCCTGCCTTCTCAAACCGTAAAAGCACCCAGTCATCTTCCTTCAGCTACAAGTCGCATCGATACTTGTTTGTTGCCTTCTTATGTCATGCTTGAGACTTCTCAAGAGCCTCACGAACCTCGGCAAAAGCAGTGTACAGATCTCAAGTGTATTGATCTACTTCAAAAATCTTATCTTTGGTGCTTAGAAACGGTGGTACCTTCTTAGCACCCTCAATTACCTCAAATGGCGCCTTCCCCCTCGATGAATGAACTGCGTTGTTGTAGGCGAACTCCACCAAGGGCAAATACTTTTCCCATTGAGTCTTTTGATCCAAAATATGAGACTTCAACAAATCCAAAACCACTGAATTGGCTATCTCAGATTGCCAGTCTGTCTGTGGGTGGAACGAGCACGAAAACTGCAAGCGCGTGCCAATGTTCTCGACTTCAACAAATCCAAAACCACTCAATTGGCTATCTCAGATTGCCCGTCGTCTGTCTGTGGGTGGAACGATGACGAGAACTGCAACCGCGTGCCAATGTTCTCCCAAATTGCCCTCCAAAACAAACTAGTGAATCAGGGATCTCTGTCTAGAACAATGGACTCGAGCATACCATGTAATCAGAAAATCTGTGAGTCAAACAATTCCGCCAAATCATCAGACTTAGCTGTCTTCTTTATCGGAATGAAGTGAGCCTGCTTACTTAATCTATCGATGACTGTCCAAATGCCATCATGCCCACTCTGAGTCTTGGGAAGATCAAAAATAAAATCCAGGGTATGGGTAGAGGCAATAGGAGACCTGGTGCCTTATGCCTATCAAACTTGACCTTTTAGCATACTAAGCAACTGCGAACAAACTCGTCCACATCCTTTTTGAGCCTCCACCAATAGAAGTAACCGTCAACACCCTTCAAGGTGGTATCTATGCCGCGATGGCCCGAAAAAGACAATGGCACTCTGTCAAGTCCTTTCCCCTCAAAGGTTGTGTAACACACATCGTTTTCCGCATCATATAGCCATCCCGTATGGAATAGCCTGCAACTGTCTCCCCACTCTATAACCGGTTAAAGATGTCATTAAAATCACGATCAATGGATCACGGAAAAAGCCAAAACCAAGGGCTTGCGAGCACGGTGGATCAAAGCTTCTATCATGGATCGTGGAAAAAGCCAGAACCAAGGGCTTGCGAGACAACGCATTTGCCACTAAGTTTTTTTGTCCCTGAATATGGACAAATTGGAAATAAAACTGTGACAGAATGTTAGCCCACCTCATTTGCTTTTCCGAAAGCTGCTTCTGAGATAAGTAGGGTAAACTCTTGTGGTCTCGGAACACAGTAAAATCGGCTCCGAGTAGAAAAATGTCGCCACTGTGTACTCTCTCTCTCTCTCTCTCTCTCTCTCTCTCTCTCTCTCTCTCTCTCTCTCTCTCTCTCTTTGTACCTTTGTGGCATTATACCATTTCTCAGCATACCAGCCACCCATAGGAGTCGGTAGCACTCCTATCTCAGTTTGTTTTCTTTGTTTGTACCCATACTTGGTACTAGACTCACCATTGTAATCAGTTTGGTCTCATAGGTCATTTCGGCCTTTTGTAGACGTTAATATATCATTTCATTTCATCTCTCTCTCTCTCTCTCTCTCTCTCTCTCTCTCTCTCTCTCTCTCTCTCTCTCTCTCTCTCTCTCTCTCTCTCTCTCTCTCTCGTTTGTGAAACTTATCTCTCTCCATTCAAGAGTTGAACTCCCAGCACTACATTTCTTTACTCAAAAGATCTTTTCTTTTTTTATTGTTTCCATGCTTGTCTTTTGCTTCTACATATGAAAATACTTTCACAGTAATAGTCTTACCTGGCTTTGTTATCTCCAAGCAGCATAATTTCATCCTCTTCACTCCACTCTAGTATCTACTTAGCTACGCCCTATTTCCTAACACTGAAAGAGTAGCACATTTCTAAATTGCCAAGTCGCTTTTACTATACAAATGCCAATCAGGAGATCCTCATTATTGATGCATCTATGTGGGGGAGCAGGAGAGAGAGCCCACTTGCTGTCCTATGCAATGAGAGTGAAGGAGAAGAGAAGAGAGGCGCTGAAGAAGCTCACGCAGAGAAAACGTGAGAGAGAGAGAGAGAGCTCGTAGAATTTTTGGGAAAAGCCACGCATTTTTATTTGGGCTTCACCTTTGAGTATACGAGTAAGTGACTAGGGGGCCATTCACACTTGGGCCCCCTCACTTATAAGTCTTTTAACTTATAAGTTAATAAGTACAAGGCACTTAGGCCTTTATTCCCATGTACCTGCTTACCACTCCCACCGCAAATGCAATGTCCGGACGTGTAGCAACCATAGCATACATCAAACTGCAAACGGCTGCTGCATAAGGAATCTTGGCCATTTCAGCCCGCATATCATCTGTGTTTGGGCAGTCATGTGCAGTCAGTTTTACATATGGAGGCAGCGGAGTACCAAGTGTCTTTCCCCCATCCATATGAAAACGATGTAGCACCTTATTAACATAATCTCGTTGAGATAGATACAGACGCCTATTTGGTCTATCTCGAGAGATACGCATGCCCAAAATATGATTAGCATCACCAAGATCCTTCATGTCAAAGCGATTCTTTAAGCTTTGCTGTAATGCATCCAACTCCGTGACATGTTTACCCGCAATAAGCATGTCATCAACATACAAAATCAGCAATAGAAGAGATCCATCACTTGCCGTTTTGATATACAAACAGTGATCAGAATTACTTCTTTTGTATCCTTGAGACCTCATGAATGTATCAAACTTGTGATACCATGCACGGGGAGACTGTTTCAAACCATACAAGCTCTTCAAGAGTCTACATACTTTCTTCTCTTGCCCCTTTGACACAAAACCTTCTGGCTGCATCATATAGATCATCTCAAGAAAATCGCCATGCAAAAACGCTGTTTTGACATCCATTTGCTTTAACTCCATATCTTCAGAAGCAACCAGGCCTAAAATAAGACGTAATGTGGCAAGCTTTACAACAGGAGAAAAAATCTCATCAAAATCCACACCATGCTTTTGCTTGTACCCTTTAGCAACCAAACGTGCCTTGTACTTAGAAGAAGCATCAGATGTGACCTTGGTCTTGTAAACCCATTTACATGGCAGAGCCTTATGCCCTTTAGGAAAATCAACCAAGTCCCATGTATGGTTTTTCTCCAAAGACTGCATTTCCGAAACCATTGCTTTGAACCATTTCTTACTGTCTTCCCGTAGCATAGCCTCTTTATAGCAAGTCGGCTCACCACAATCAGTAAGCATGACATAGTCCAAAGATGGTTCATATCTATCGGGGGGCCTTGTCACCCGAGTAGACCTACGCACCCAATGATCCATAACAGGTGGATTTTCAGCCTGTAAACCATCAAAAACAGCAGGCTGTTCAGCCGGTTGCATCGCAACAACGGGCGGTCTAGGAGCATCAACCTGTTCCCCTACCTGTGGTGCATCAATGGCAACTTGTTGGGGCTGATTTTCAGCAGCTAATGGCTGATTTTCAGCACCATTTTCAGCATGTAAAGGCTGCTGAACATTGGGCCTTCTTGGTTGTCCATATGTAACATCTTCACGAAAAACAACCCGGCGCACTTCCTCGACCTTTGTGGGCTGTTTGTGCATGCAATTCTCATTGAAGATGACATCATTGCTGCGTATGATTTTCCGTAATGCGGGATCCCATAATCTATACCCCATTTCACCATCCTCACCATATCCTAGGAAAATGCATTTATGAGACTTTGGTTCTAGTTTGGTGCGCAGTTCACTCCGGATGTGAACATAGGATAGGCCTCACAACCAAACACTCTTAAATGTGCATATGAGGGTGGCTTGCCAGACAACACCTCCTCAGGCACCTTTCCACCCAAAGCCTTGCTGGGTGAGCGATTAATCAAGTGAATAGCTGTTTGCACAGCTTCTACCCAAAAACCATGAGGTAATGCAGCATGTGACAGCATACTCCGAACTTTCTCTTGGATAGTCCGGTTCAATCTTTCTGCAACTCCATTCTGAGAGGGATTAAAAGGAGCGGTGAGCTCTCTTTTAATACCTTTAGTAGCACAAAAGTCAATAAATGCTTTTGATACATACTCCCCCCCATTGTCTGAGCGCAAAGACCTAAGCTTCTTGTCAGTTTGATTCTCAACAAACGCAAGAAACTTCTTGAAAGTATCCAAAACATCGCTTTTAGCACGTATTGGATACACCCACACCTTACGTGTAGCATCATCGATAAACGAGACAAAATATTTCTTTCCCCCTAAGGACAACTGTGGCATTTCACATACATCGGAATGCACTAAGTCTAACCTGTCAGACTTCAAAGAAAGTGACCTTTTGTGCGGTGTTTGACTGTGCTTACCGTAAATACAGTGCTCACAATGAGAAAAATCAGCATACCTCAAACACGGCAAATAACCACAACGAGACAGAGTTTCCATTCCTCTTTTACTCATGTGTCCCAACCGGCCATGCCACAAAGAAACACTTGGCTGCTCGGTTACGGCGACAACATGGTCACGCACACTAGATACATGCAAAGGATACAAAGTGTCCGATTTACAACCCTTGGCTACAATCCGGGCCCCTTTACAAATTTTCCACTTGCTATCACCAAAAGTGGTGTGATAGCCTGCATCATCTAGCTGCCCTGTACTAATCAAACTCTTCTTGAGTTGTGGCACATGGCGCACTTTGTGCAAAACAAAAGTCATACCATCAGCAAAGGAAAACTGGACACTGCCAATACCTGCAATGTCACATGCATAGTTATCTCCCAAATAAACAGTGCCCTGCACCTCACCTGAGTACTGTGTAAACCAATCCCTATGAGGTGTTACATGAAAGGAGGCACCTGAATCAAGAATCCAAGTATGCATGTCCACATCAGAACCCATAGCAAGGGTATGTGCATCCACAGAAGAGGCATTGAGTACATCAGTGCTGCTGTCACTGTCACAACTACTAGCAACATTGATTTCCTCAATCAACACAGTGCTCTTCTTGGCATTTCCCTTGTCCTTTGCATCAGTTTCAGCACCCTTGTTCTTCTCTTTCTTCCACTCATAGCATTCCCGTTTATAATGCCCTTTCTTTCCACAATGATGACACACAACATCTTTCCTACGAGATTTGCTGCGTGCCCTGTCCTTACTGTCAGATTTCTCCCTCTGTTGAGACCTGCCTCTCAAGTGCAATGCATTAGAAGACCCGCCTGTGGTGTTCTTCCTGTTCATCTCTTCCATCAAGAGAGAACTCTCTACATCTGCATACTTAAGTGACGCACTTGAGTTACTAAGAGCTGTCCGGAATACATCCCAACTCTCGGGCAATGTGCATAGCAGAAAAGTAGCTTTGAACTCCTCATCAATCGTGAATTTCAGCTCTGTCAGTTGGTTGAAAATAGAATTGAATTCATTGAGGTGCACTGACATGTGCGTGCCCTCCTTCATGCGGAGATCCATAAGCTTCTTAAGCCAATACACTTTACTGGCAGCACTCTGCTATGCATACAACTCGTCTAAACGCTTCCACATGCCCCATGCTGTCTGTTCATTCTCTACATTGAAGAGTAAATTGTCAGACACCGAAAGCATAATCGTGGAGCGAGCCAACTCGTCCACTTCTTCCCATTCTTCAACCTCCATATCAACCGGTTTCACACCCTGTAACTTAATAGGTTTCGCCTGTTTCTTCTGCAACATCACATTATAACATTGCTTCTTCCATATAGCAAAGTTATGGGCACCTTCAAGCTTGCGAATGTGCAACAAATTGCCACTTTCACTGCTAGAAGCCATTCTGAGTGATTGCAAACACTGAAACCCTGTTTTGCCGACCTAAACACGCCCAAATGTGCGCAATCGGGCAAAAAACAGCTTGCTGTTACAGAAAAACAGCGAGCAAATTTCACGCGAAATCACCCCAAAACTGCGTACATTCACTGCCAAACCCTTACCAAAGGTTTCCACAAGGTGTATACATCATTTGCTTGCTGAAATTCCCTGTTTTAGGGCAAAAATCAGACCTGTAAACACCTGTTTTGCTGAATTTTCAGAACCTCGTTGGTGGAAACACCTGTAAGATTGACCTGTGAGACTTGCCCTAATGAAATTGCATCAAATTGACCCCGAAATTGGTCAATTTTAGCAGAAATAGGCTGCTGTTCGCCAATTTTGAAACCCTAATTTTGGGGAAACTGTCACCGGAGGTCGATTCTACACGGTGAGAGGATCCCTTCGCGACAGAGTTGATCGAAAACGGTTGAATATCCTTCCCGCAGCGAGCAATAACAGAATTCTGATCTGTGTTGCGAGAATGGCTCTCTTGGAAACCCTAAGGCTCTGATACCATGTGTGGGGGAGCAGGAGAGAGAGCCCACTTGCTGTCCTATGCAATGAGAGTGAAGGAGAAGAGAAGAGAGGCGCTGAAGAAGCTCACGCAGAGAAAACGTGAGGGAGAGAGAGAGAGCTCGTAGAATTTTTGGGAAAAGCCACGCATTTTTATTTGGGCTTCACCTTTGAGTATATGAGTAAGTGACTAGGGGACCATTCACACTTGGGCCCCCTCACTTATAAGTCTTTTAACTTATAAGTTAATAAGTACAAGGCACTTAGGCCTTTATTCCCTAACAATCTAGAGCCCATAACCAAGTAGCATCTAAAGAAGGGCGTGACCAACTGGGAGTACACCCATCTACAAACTGAGCACGTAAAGCCTCTGATTGCCGGACATTCCCAGAATCGATGCAAGAGGGTCTCATTCGGGGGTTTACATATGATGCATGTGCCTTCACCTAAACCTCTCACTTAATTGGCTTTTTCCCCACTAGGCATGACTCCAAAAATCACCTTGCAGAAGAAAACTCTATCCCACTCATCACATTTGGCCTCCCAAATGTTTCCTACTACTTGGCTCCATTTGTGTGAAGTCCACTTTTTGGCCCAAATTCTGATGAGGTGTTCCACCCACTCTTCTGTACTACAAATCTTCTCGTACATAGCTTTAGTATTGGGTAATGAGCATGGATGACTACCAAAAGCTCTTTCTCATAAATCTGTGCAACCCGCTCAGGACATGAAAACATCCTGCTCTCTTAAGGTATAACATGGCCCTCCTACATCAAGACTGCTCCCAAACTGCAACCACAAGCATCACAATAAACCTCAAAGGGATTTTGCAAGTCTGGCAAAGCTAACACTGGACCCATTGTCAACTTTTCCTTGAGAGTCTAAAAGGATGCAATCTCTGACGGTCCCTGAAACCGGCCCGTAGGGCAGTAGACGTAGGCTTTCACCCGAAACTTTAGTTTAGACTTTAGGACACAAAGGAACTTCACGAATAAGCCTGTGACTGGAATTCAACACTTCAAGACATTTCACGACTTAGAGCGCTCCCAAGCAGACAGCAACAACATGTTGGCCCCAAAGACAGACGCCCCTTTCGGTAATTCTTTATTCTTAATAAACTTGAGAAAAATCTGCAAACTTCTACAAGCTGTCCCACTTTTATCGGGCTAAAACTCCTCTACTCTAACCCGATTTCGGCAACATAACCACACTAGAAGTCTCCACGGACAAAATCCCAAGTAAACATTGACTTTCCACGCACTTTAGAGCACTCTACAAAACCTGGCGAGAAATTACAGCTCGCTGAATTCTCTATTTTGCGCTCCGATTCACGTGCCGATCACTTCTATGGATAGCTCTCGAGCTCTTGCACCTGTAAGGTCACTTGCCCCTTGAATTAGACGAGATTCCTCGGGAAATCTCTCTAAATTGTCTTGTACAAGCACCCAATGCTTTCCCGAGGCTCCCCTGGCGAAACAAACGATCCGAACGCTTCCACCTAGCCCTCACCAAGCTCTCCAAACCTATCCATGGCTGTAATTGCAGGTTTTTGACCCAATTTCGCCAACGTAACGGCGCAAAAATCCTTGTAGGTCAAAAGTACACGTCAAGGACACTTTCCCTTGCAGTATGAAAGCTTTCTAGTGAGCTGCAAGTCAATTTCAGCATGCTGTAATTTTCTATTTTACCACTGTTAGGTGCCTACTACCTTGCACACGCATCCCAAGAGGCCTTTCTGAGGCTCCCCTAGCGATTCCCTGCAGTTTGGGTGTGAAACCCTAAACCTGCAGAAAAACACAGCAGGCAGTAATTCTTTGTTTTGGACCGTTTCGAGCAAAGCGAGCACGCCTACGCATGTCTCGGGTGCTCCCGCACGCAATGGGACAGTTCCCCTATAAATCGGAAAAGTTTTCACGCGAGAAAACTCCGTTTTCGCATTCCTTCGCAATGGAACTGTGCGTACCTAAAAGGGTTAGCAATTAGCTAATCCGGTTCCTGTACAGAAGGCTCTTGCCCTGGCAAACGTACATAAAACCCCCAGAATTGTACATGGTCATCTGAGAAGCCCAACTAGTGGGGCATTACCATATGCGCAAAGGAGAGAGAAAGAGATGCGCGAAAGCAAATCGTCGCGCTACATAGAGCAAGGGAGAAGGTAAGCTTTCCATTAAAGCTGTGAGCACCTACACCCACTACTCACACACATTGTAGCACACTTCTCAAGTCAAATCAGTCCCCCCACTTTGGAAATGGGCGCCCCCTCTTGCTGATGCTTCATGCAGATGCAGATGGAGCCGCCATGTGTCCAGTTTGCCTCTTTTGAGTTAATTTCCAAGTACCCACCAACTTATAAGTGTAGCAAGGGGCCTAAATGACTTTGAACTAAGCCTAGACATCCTTTAACTGCTCGGATTCCAGTGCCGATTGGCCCGACCAACTTGTGGTGACCTGCCCTTCCCGACTGTGGGTGAAACTCTCGGCCATCGGCCATTTCACACGGGCCATACAATGTCCGGCCATTTGCAACTTCAAAAAGAGGGTCCCAAAAATTAACCAAAAATCATCAGAGAGAAACCAACAACTCAAGTTAGCAATTGCCACGTCCTCGTGACATTACCACCCTCTTAAAATCTCAAACGTCCTCGATTGCGTGCCATATATACATGTCATAGATGATTTAGTGTGATAAGCACCCTATTATCATCGTATGTATCCGCAAGAAAGACTGTCAAAACATGTGTACAAATGACTTAATGAGACCTTCATACTTTTGTCAAACAATGTACATTGCTATTGCACTAAATCCATGAGTACATTTGATGTGCTAGTTCTATCATTACCCCTCCTTTGCAAACATTGGATTGGGGCATACGTAGGCTGTAACCCAAAGGCCTCAAGGTAAAGCTGCAATACATTTGGTGACTCTGACAGATCATGCTCTTCCATCCACTTTGCATCTATAGGTGGATAGTTCTTAAACTTCACCAAATAGCATCTTGCAACCAGTCCCTTAACTTTTACCTGTGCAAGCGGCTCTTGCCTCTGCAAACAAGCATAATTCCACAACACTGTAGCAAACTACCCACGACCAAGTAAGCTCAAATTTCAAGATGATTTACCAATGCGTCAAAGAATCCAAGCAATCGCCTCAAAGAATCGGCGAGCAGCATGCCACCTGGGAGACCCACATCACTCCGCAGGAGATCTAGTGGCCAGTCTACCATCGTGAGACCTCTCCCTATCTCATCTTGGTTCATACTTGCAAACCCTAAAAACGCAGCAGAAAATCAGCCCTAATTTGACCACTTTTTGGCAGGGTGAACGCTGATCGGTTATGTAGAAACATGCGGAATTTCTTGTCTGTCCTGTGAAGAGAAACCCTCTTCCTTGGTGTCATTTGTCCTGTCAGCCATAGTGTAATTCCAAGTTCTTGTGCTTTGTGTCTTTGCTCAAAAACCAACCAAGCCTCACTTCTTGAGGAAAAAGTGATTTTGTCCCGGCAACGGACCCATGAAACCGGCCGTAGGGCAGTAGATGTAGGCTTTCACACAAAACTTTACTTTAGACTTTAGGACACAAAGGAACTTCACGAATAAGCCTGTGACTGGAATTCAACACTTCAAGACATTTCACGACTTAGAGCGCTCCCAAGCAGACAGCAACACTCTGTTGGCCCCAAAGACTGGCACCCCTTTCGGTATTTCTTTATTCTTAATATACTTGAGAAAAACCTGTAAACTTCTACAAGTGTCCCACTTTTATCGGGCTGAAACTCTTCTACTCTAACCCGATTTCGACAACAATAACCACACTAAAAGTCTCCACGAACAAAATCCCAAGTAAACATTGACTTTCCACGCACTTTAGAGCACTTTACAAAACCTGGCGAGAAATTACAGCTCGCTGAATTCCCTGTTTTGCGCTCCGATTCGCGTGCCGATCACTTCTGTGGATAGCCCTCGAGCTCTTGCACCTGTAGGGTCACTTGCCCCTTGATTTAGCTGAAATTCCTCGCAGGAAATCTCTCTAAATTGTCATGTACAAGCACCCATGCTTTCATGAGGCTCCCCTGGCAAACACAAACGATCCGAACGCTTCACCTAACCCTCGCCAAGCTGTCCAAACCTGTCCATGGCTGTAATTGCATGTTTTTGACCCAATTTCGCCAACATAACAACGCAAAAATCCCTAAAGTTCCAAAGTACGCGTCAAGGACACTTTCCCTTGCGATATGGAAGCTTTCTAGTGAGCTGCAGGTCAATTTCAGCATGCTGTAATTTTCTGTTTTGCCACTTTTAGGTCCCTATTGCCTTGTACACGCATCCTAAGGCCTTTCTGAGGCTCCCCTAGCGATTCCCTGCAGTTCGGGTGCGAAACCCTAAACCTGCAGAAAAACACAACGGGCTGTAATTCTCTGTTTTGGACCGTTTCGAGCAGAGCAAACACGCCTACGTGTGTCTCAGGTGCGGCGCAATGGGACATTTCCCCTGTAAATCGGACAAGTTTTCACGCGAGAAAACTCTCCGTTTTTGCATTCCTTCGCGATGGAATTGTGCATACATGAAGGGGATTAGCAATTAGCTAATCCAGTTCCTGTACAGAAGGCTCTTGCCTTGGCAAACGCGCATAAAACCCCCAGAATTGTACATGGTCATCTGAGAAGCCCAACTAGTGGGGCATTACCATCTGTGCAAAGGGGAGAGAGAGATGCGCGAAAGCAAATCGCCGCGCTACATAGAGCAAGGGAGAAGCCAAGCTTTCCATTAAAGTTGTAAGGACCTGCATCCACTACTCACACACACTGTAGCACACTTCTCAAGTCAAATCAGCCCCCCACTCTAAAAATGGGCGCCCCCTCTTGCCGATGCTTCGGGCAGATGCATATGGAGCCGCCATGTGTCCAGTTTGCCTCTTTTGAGTTAATTTCCTAGTACCCACCAACTTTTAAGTATTGCGAGGGGCTTAAAAGACTTTGAACTGAGCCTAGACACCCTTTTACTGGTCGGATTCCAGTGCTGATTGGCCCGACCAACTTGTGGTGACCTGCCCTTCCCAACTGCGGGTGAAACTCTCGGCCATAGGCCATTTCACACTAGCCATACAATGTCAAGCCATTTGCAACTTCAAAAAGAGGGTCCCAAAAATTAAACAAAAATCATCGCAAAGAAACCAACAACTCAAGTTAGCAATTGCCACGTCCTCGTGACAGTTCCCAAGTAAAAGGAACCCCTTTCTGAGTCAACACATGCAAAAGAGAAGCTATCTCTACAAATTTTCGAATGAACCGCCGATAATATGAGTACAAAACCCAAAAAGCTTCGAACTTCATGAACATTCTTCAAATCGGGCCAATCACGAATGGTCTCAACTTTGGCCGGATCCATCTTTACACCTTCTGCTTAGACGATGTGTCCCAAAAAGTATATCTCTAGCAAGAAAAAATCGCTCTTTTTCGCATTTACTACCAATCTATGTTGCCGCAATGCCTGGAAAACCTGCAATAGATAGTGTATGTGCTCTGCCTCACTCTTGGAGAAGACGATAATGTCGTCAAAAAAAAGTGCCCACAAATGATCGATACTCTCTGAAAATCCTATCCATAATGCCGCTGAATGTAGCCGAAGCATACGTGAGACCAAAGGGCGTCACCGAATACTCGTACAAACCAAAAGTTGTCTTGAAAGCTGTCTTGTAGACGTCCCCCGGATCTGATGATAACCACTGTTCAATTCAATTCTGCTAAAGCAAGTAGAATCCTGAAGTGTGTCGAAAATATCATCAATCCTCCATTCATTATTTCTTCTATTTGAGCTCGGCTAACTCAATAAGGTGGCCGGTTCAGTGGTGTACTACCGGGAATCAAGTCAATCGTGTGATCTTCAGGACGTGAAGCAGGTAACTCGCTTGGTAAGCCTTCAGAGAAACAGTTAGCCTAAGCTTTCAAAAAATCTTGTCGTTCTTTTTCGAGGTTTGACATATTTGACCTTTGATTATCATTCAATTCTTTCAAGAAGATCAAGTAAACAAAAAGACTGGATTTCATTAATTTGGAAACGGTTGAAGCCGATACAAGTAGGACGGACTCGCCCTTTAGGTTTACATCAAGTACAATCTGTTTGCCCTTCTCATTCTTCAAGATGGCTTTCCTTCCCATATAATCGACCACGACGCTGTTCTTGTGGAACCAAGGGATTCCTAAGAGGACGTCACACCCTTCCAAAGGCATGATGTAAAAGTCCTCGTGCCCTAAATACCCCTGACAATGCAATCGAAGTTTGCCAATGACAGGTGTAATGGCAACATCTGTCTGGGTGCCGCTTCGGCCGCTGGCCCCATTTTCTTGGGCATAATTCCAAGTCGAGCCGCCAAATCGGTTGAAATGAAGTTGGCCTTGGCTCCTCCATCGAAGAAAGAAGGGCTGCTGTAACAAACTTGGACACCCCAAGTCAAGATTCCTCTGCCACACAGCAAAGATTCACTTTAAACAGATCACAGAAGACGACACGGCCCGGCGTAGTTCCGTGCCAAGAGGTATTGGCCCCAGAGACTGGCGCCCCTTTGGGTATTTCTTTTTATATTAATCTATGTGCAAAGTACAAGGGAGACCGTGTGAACTCACACTCAAACTCTGCGTTCAGATGCTCTGAGTAATGAGTTCACAAAAGACTAATTTATTCTTACAAGGGATGCCTCAAAAGCAAAGCCCCAAAAATCTTAAACTCAACAAGCATTATACCCAAAAGCTGGCCAACGTACTTTGTCGAAATCGTACGCATTGCCACGTCATCAGCACAACGCATTTTACGAAAATCTGTCAACGCAATTTGCGGGGGTCCATACAGTTTGCCACGTCAACCTGTCGGTGCGTTTTCCGGGTTGCTGCCACGTCAGTGTCACGTGACACATCTAACCCTATGTGTATGTGGACAAGCTACTTCATGACATGGGTTTAGTTCAATTCAGCTAGCCTAGCTTAGAAAGTGTTATGGAACTTTTGTGAGTGTTCGCACACCGTGCATGTCCAGGCACTTAGAGTAGATGCATGTCCTCTGGTTGTGACCATCAGATTTCCATCAGAACCCATCAAGAGCATTTTTACAGTGCATAGACCTATTTTTCCTATTTTAGCCAATTTTCACTTATTGTTTTTAAGTGACTTTTGTTGGGAACTAGGTAGGGCAAATTTACCAAGCAAGTATATAAGTAAAGCTAGCACTAGCACTTTCTGGCAAAAGAGGCAGCAGAAACCTTGTGTTCATTAGGCACCTTCTCAGCAAGACTCCCCCCGAGCGGAACTCCTAGCGTTTTTAGCCATAAGAACAGCTAGCGTTTTTCAGCCTTGCAGAGCCTCCAGCGTTTTTGCATTGCGGATCCTCTGGCGACAGCAGATAACAGATCAGCCCTAGTGTTAGCAGTTTGCATCAACAGATCAATAGCGTCTTTGCAGATCAACACAGAATTCAGCCTAGCGTTTTTGGATCAGCATGACCACCTAGCGTTTTGCAGATTCATCGCGACAGAACCTCAGTTAGCACCAGCGTTTTCAGTTTTCAGCATAGACACAGAATTCAGCCTAGCGTTTTTGGATCAGCATGGCCACCTAGCGTTTTGCAGATTCATCGCGACAGAACCTCAGTTAGCACCAGCGTTTTTAGTTTTCAGCAGATCTCACCTTCCCGTAGTAGATCCTCACCGCAAGGTCAGATCCAGCGTAGTTTGCAGATTCAGCCCGGGAAACGCAGATTTCAGCATCTGCCTTTTCAACGCATCGTCGTTGCATCGTCGTCATCGCCGTCGTCACCGACATAGAGTCAAAATTCAGCAGATAAAGATTTGCAGATTTCAGCCCTTAGCGTTTCCAGATTTCAGCCTGTCTCGTCGTTGTCCTCATCGTCGTCGACATCGTCAGCAAGTCCAAGCATAGTAGAGATTTGTGCAATCAATAATAGACCGCTCTCGCCATAGAGAGTGGGGCCTTCGGAGGAGGGTTTGACAACATTCTGGTGTCGTATTCTTCTCTCTCCATCTCTCAGTCTCATGCACCTTCATTCACAGTGTTCATCACTTTGTTTGTGTCCATTGCACTCTCTCACTAAAGGAACGGAAGGCTCTCCCTTCGGTAAGTAAAAGGAACCCTTGAGCACAATTCGGAACACTCATCTTGAGCAAAGTTCAACATTCAATTTCGCTGCACCTAACATTGGTATCAAAGCTTTGGCAGTGTTCTGTATCACTCAAGGAAAGAACCACAAGAACCACAGATTTTTTTTTGCTTGTTGCGGTCGCACGTAACCCAAGTCTACTTGGACGTGTCGATTCCTGATCGTGTTTTTGACGAGTGACAAGAACCCCAAGAAAGAAGGGCTTGTCCAGCCTCCCCTTGCTCTCTTCTCACTCATTGCGAGGGGACCGTGCACTTCGCGGCCGGCCAATCGACGTGAGGTGGGAAAAAGCAACCTTGGTGTGAGCACAAGGCCGCCAAGGGGTGCGCCCGCGGAAAAGAGGAGAGCTCGGGTAAAGAGAAAATCCTTCTCTGACACACATTGTAAGCTAAAGAAGAACCTCAAGAACCTCAAGAACTCAAGAACCTCAAGAACCAAGAACCAAAGACCCACAAGAACCCAAGTTCCTCGTGAACTTAAGAACCCAAGACTTCAATGGATGGTCATCACCCAAAGCGGAATGGATACTTCGCATGGAGGTGGTGAGCATGGGAGTGACGAAGAAGAGTTTTCCCTACCAAGAGGTTTTCCCGACCCTCCCCCTTCCCCATCTACGCCAAGGATTGCACTAACTCCTATGGAGACTTTTGACAAGATGATGATGGACAGGAAGTTAGAACGCAAAGCAAGAACAGTAGAAAGAATGGCAGCCATAGATCGTGAATATGAAGAAAGAATAGCAGCCATAGAGCGTGAGTGCGAACAAAGAGAAGCAGAATTCGACCGCGCGAACAAAGCAAGAAAAGCGATGAGCGACCAACACATGAAAGAGTTGTTGCGACTTTTTCCTAATGTGCAGGCACAGATTGAACAGAATCCAGAGAAGGAGACTCTCTCAGTCTCTTCTTTTCCAAAGCATGACACACAAGATTTGCATGATGATTTGGATGATAATGATAAGCATGATGAATTGCATGATAATGATTTGGATGATAATGACAAGCATTTGCATGATCAAGATGTGATTACTCACGAGCATGATGATTTGCATGATCAAGATGTGATTACTCCCAAGCATGATGATTTGCAGGAAAAAGATGTGATTGCTCACAAGGATGATGGTCTAGTTGATGCTTTTTCTAGCGAAGCTAACCTCGTTGCAGATTCAATCAATCACGAAGAACCGAACTTGGCTTTCGAGTCGAGGTCCACAGAACCCCCACAGGAAGATTCGATCGATCACGAAGAACCGATCTTGGCTCTCGAGTCGAGGTCCAAAGAACCCCCACAGGAAGTATTCTGTGTTCGAATGATTAGTCAGCACGCATTGTTCGAGTGTTTCATTCGTGACGCTTTCTTGTATTTTAGTCATCGTCCTTATGTGATCCCTTTTCACAGGCATGCCATATTGCACGATGAACACGATTCACTCATGAATGAGCACGGATGTATGCGGATTACTCATGAAAAGAAGAAATGTTTGCATTCAAGGAATTAACATTCCATGTCTCTTCCTTGGCATGACACAGTATCCGAAAGAGCACAAGAAGGATTGAGCATCAAGCATCAGCATTACCATTGTGTTTTGCCACAGTTGATTGATTTAGATCAGATAGTCAAGATTCGACCCCATTGTTTGTGTGTGTTTGATGAACGGTTTGGCACTCCGTCACTTTGTTCATGTGCATTGCATGCACAGTTTTTTCGAAGGAATAGTATTTTTCCAGTCACTTTACATGGAATGGGTATGTTCATGTTTTTGTGTTGGAAGTGGTTTCAGGAATTTTCATCCTCGGAGATTCTTGAAGAAGATAGACGCATGACTATCGACGAAGTTGAAGCATTGAAGGAGCCACAGATGACTTTGTGTCACTTTCGGCGTGGCCCAAAGAAGCAAGCGTTGCAGACCTTTATGAAGTTCAAGTATCACATGACCCATGCATCAAAGTGGGCCGGCGAAGAGTCCTTCCCGAGATTCCAGACGCTGTTGGCGATCTCCCTCAACACCATACAATTCGGTACCAGTACCTCACTTTGAAAAGGAGGGGATGTCACGTGACACATCTAAACCTATGTGTACGTGGACAAGCTACTTCATAACATGGGTTCAATTCAGTTCAGTTAGCCTAGCTTAGAAAGTGTTATGGAACTTTTGTGAGTCTGTTCGCAGACCGTGCATGTCCAGGCACTTAGAGTAGATGCATATCCTCTGGTTGCACACAGCATGACCATCAGATTTCCATCAGAACCCATCAGGAGCATTTTTACAGTGCATAGACCTATTTTAGCTAATTTTCACTATTATTTTTAAGTGACTTTTGTTGGGAACTAGGTAGGGCAAATTTACCAAGCAAGCATATAAGTAAAGCTAGCGCTAGCACTTTCTGGCAAAAGAGGCAGCAGGAACCTTGTGTTCATCAGGCACCTTCTCAGCCACCCCCCCCAAAGCGGAACTCCTAGCGCTTTTCAGCCTTGCAGAGCCTCCAACGTTTTTGCATTGCAGATCCTTTGGCGACAGCAGATAACAGATCAGCCCTAGCGTCAGCAGTTTGCGTCAGCAGATCAATAGCGTTTTTTCAAATCAACACAGAATTCAGCCTAGCGTTTTTGGATCAGCATGGCCACCTAGCATTTTGCAAATTCATCGCGACAAAACCTCAATTAGCACCAGTGTTTCACTTTTCAGCATAGACACATCGCAGTAAAAGCCCCGAACCTTGCAAATCTCACCTTCCCGCAGCAGATCCTCGCCCACACGGTCAAATCCAGTGTAGTTTGTAGATTCAGCTCGGGAAACACAGATTTCAGCATCTGCGTTTTCAGTGCGTCATCGTTGCATCGTCGTCACCGACATAGAGTCAGAATTCAGTAGATAAAGATTTGCAGATTTCAGCCCTTAGCGTTTTCAGATTTCAGCCCGGCTCGTCATCGTCGAGATCGTCGGCAAGTACAAGCATTGTAGAGATTTGTGCAATCAATAGTAGGCCGCTCTCTCCATAGAGAGTGGGGCCTTCGAAGGAGGGTTTGACAACATTCTGGTGTCATATTCTTCTCTCTCCATCTCTCAATCTCATGCACCTTCATTCACAGTGTTCATCACTTTGTTTGTGTCCATTGCACTCTCTCACTAAAGGAACGGAAGGCTCTCCCTTCCGTAAGTAAAAGGAACCCTTGAGCACAGTTCAGAGCACTCATCTTGAGCAAAGTTCAACATTCACTTCCGCTGCACCTAACACTCAGCAGGGGGTGTGTGTGTATCCGGGGCCTGCCACGTCATCAGTTTGTGACAGCTTCTTAGTCTCGCACTTTCCCCCATGCTCTGCAAAGTTCGGTACTCTCGTCAATCTGATCAGAATGAGTCCCCACACAGCCTGATACAAGTCCTGCTTTCGTCTTTTCTTTTTTTCCGCGTTCTTCGACTACTCTGGAACTCTCTGGCTTGTCTTCTGGTTGTCCTCTAGGTGCCTTGTGTGGGCACCAGGGCGACACATGCCCATGTTCTCCACATCCGAAACACTTCCCCTCTTTGTGATACTCAACTCACTCTTCTGCTGTCAACAGGGGACATGAGTCTTTGTTTTCCTCTTCTTTTGTTACCATTGTTTGAATTTTGTCTGGCCCTGGCTGTCAAGAGTTGATCAGTGGGATACGTAAGAGCACCCACATGCATTGCAAACCCTTGCTTAGCATGTCGCATGAGTTGTGGTATGGACTCGGACTTTTGCAATAAGCAGTAATCCCGTATCTCTTTAGATAGACCACACTAAAATCACTCGATTTGTTGCTTAGGTCATCTTTTTAAAAGAAGAGGCCGGTAGAAAAGTATCCTAAAATCTCTAGCAGTAGATATTTAAAGTATCTTCCTTGGTCATCCGAAGATGATTCCAGGCCGTGATCACATCACGTTCGTACGCCTGAGTGAGCCAAGAAGAAGTGAAAAGTCCCTTGAACTGTAGCCACTTAGTTGGTGCTTCCTTGCGTAACAGAGGGTGGACCACCATGTTTGTGCATTACCCTTCCGATAAGATAAGATGTTGCCCTCCTGACCTTGGAGTGCTCTGAATAGCATCCTCCAGAGTAAGCCATGTCAAATTGTTGGATGAAAGCGAGGGCCTTATGAGTATCTCGAAAGCCCAAAAAAGTGTCAAACTTTAGGGCTTGTCCACCCTCCTTGAAATCTTGGTCTTCTTGCCCTTATCTTCAAGAAAGTCATATTGGTTGGCTCTGTAAAAATGCTTCCTCTTAGAGTAAAACAATTGCTCATCGAAATCCAAACTCTAAGAAGAGGGTGAGTCCTCCTCCGAACTGTCTGAATACTTCCGAGATCTTCGGTGGGATCTGCTCTTCTTAGCCTTCTTCTGGTTCTTGCCGTGTCTTTGAGTCTTCGTTTCCTGCTCTTTCTGTCCTCATCACTAGAGTCAGAGGAACAACTATCATAACTATCAGAAAAGGATGAGGATGAGCTGGAAACACCCTCAAAGTGTACACGCTTCTTTGTCTTTCTTGCATTTGCAAAAGTAGACTTGTGACCCACGTAGCCAGGGTAGTCTCCTTCTCGACTGTGTCTCCTCGGCTGCTTCTTGGTCTTCAAGAGTCGGCTGAGTCGTCTCTCTACTGCTTCGTCAAATTCATCCTCCAAATACACCCGCAAAATAGGTGTTTTCTTCAAAGCTGGCTTCAGAGGTGAATTAATGATACGCCATCGAGAATGCATTTCGTCAATCGGGTGCTTGGTTAAAAATTTCGCATACTAAGGATCTTTTGGAAACTGGAGCATTTGTCGAGCACAGGCATCAACCTGCTGTTTACGTTGCATCTCCATTCGTTCATACTCCGTGGACGGAGGACGTCCGTATTCTTCTCTCAAGTCGACAAAAGGTGACCGTCGTCCATTTGAATCTTCCGTGTTTTCACCCGAACCTCCCTTGCAGGATTCGTCAATTAAATCCATGTATGTCGCGGTAGAAGGGATCGGATTCTCCGTAGAAGAAAAATCGATTGGACTCTAATACCACTGTAACAGACTTGGACACCCCAAGTCGAGAATATGGCACAATGTCACGTGTGCACTTCACTTGCACCACGTGGACACGCTTTTGCCATGGTTTAGCATCAGTCATAGCCTAGCTTAGGACTGAACCTGGCACTTTGTGAGCCTCTAGCAGGATGTGCATGTCCAGGCCGATCATAGTTGCATACCCTCTCTTGCACAAGAACAGTCATTTCATCATGCAGGTATTTTACCGCGTGAACCATCTCTTATAAGTCACTTTATTAAAAGTGGCTTTTGGAATTCTTTTTGTGAGTTTGTTGGAAAAGTAGGTAGGGCAAATTGCTAAAGATCTATAAAAGAAACCCATTGGGCACTCGGTAGAAGCAGAAGGAAGCAAGGACACAAGCCTCAAGGAGGCAAGCACCCAGCACCTCAGCAGGAGCCCTAGCGTTTTCTCAAGAAGAGAAGACCCAGATCAGCATAGCATTTTCAGATTTCAGTAGATAGCCCAACGTTTTCAATTTTCAGCCTTGACACCGTCGTCGTCAACACCATCGTCGTCGTCGAAGTCTCTATCTTGACGACGACACCATCGACATCGTCATCGCAGATCCCTATCTTGACGATGACACCTTCGCCATCGTCATCGCAGTCCCGGACTTGACAACGACACCATCGTCGTCGCCGTCACAGTCACCATCGTCGTCGTCATCGACATCATCGTCGTCGACATAGACCAACAGTACCAGTCATCAACATTGTCTTCGACATAGACCCCGTCATCGACATCACCGTCTTCGACACAGAATCGTCGTCGACTTCACCGTCATCGACACAGTATCGTCATGGACTTTATCGTCGTCGACAAAGACCCTTAGTACCTCGTCGTCGACTTCATCGTCTTCAACATAGACCTCGTCGTCGACCTCCCCGTCTTTGACATAGAACCTCAAGACCTCACTACCCCTTCAGTACCTCAGTACCCAGTACCCAGCATCAGTAGCACCAGTACCCATGAGCATCAGCATCTCAGCATTTAGTCATTGTATCAGCATTGTGCAAGAATAAAGAAAGTACTTGCTCTGGCAACAGAGCAAGGGGACCCTTGAGGGTTGGGACCCGACATCCCTGTGTCGTCTCTTTTCTCTCTCGTCGTCTCTCTTTCTTTCAATTCAGTTCGCTTCTTTCAAGTGACGTAAAGTGTCCCTTGTATTTGTGTGCGGAGTACTAGATCCGAGCAAAATCCTTATTCTCTTCCACTGCACCTAACACACGACACACGTGAGAGAAACTAAAAACCACTTAATCAACTTAATCACAACTTAGAGGGAGACGACACGACCCAGCGTAGTTCCGTGCCCAAAGGTATTGGCACCAAAGTCTGGAGCCCCTTTCAATATTTCTTTTTATATTAACTCATAGCAAAGTACAATGTCCAAGGGTCCTCTCTGCTCAGTGCTCCCAAGCCAATTTGAGGGAGAGAGGCCCTGGCAATTCATTTGAAGGCCTCAGGCCCAAAACCAGTACATGAAAAGCTTCAAGTTCCAAAAGCACTAAACCCAAAAGCTCTTGTGCAGCCTACTGTAATGAACGCCACAAATCGCGGAAGTTCTGTACGCTGTCAATCAGCGTAATTTGTGGGATACCATACAATCTGTCACGTCAGCAACTCGACGCACTTTGGATTCTTGCTTTTATATTAATTCCTTTATGTCCCCTGGGCCCCATCGGACGGGACCCCATAAGTTGGAACAACTTATAACATTTTATTTGTCACTTTCCACTTGTGTCCATCTGGATGGTCATGCCAATCATCACTTTGTGATGAGATCAATATAGAAGATACACTATTGAGCTATCTTTCCCACCAGAGTACTGCCTTCAATATGAGTTACAAGTATGCAAGAGCTTATAGACCATGCATCAGTTGCCTATGAGCTAACTAACAGGCACTTCGTTTGAGAATACTGTTTGGGTTTAAACTTGTCTGCCTTTGTTCAAACTTGGTTGAACCTTGTTTGACTACTGCTTAAACTTGTTAGATTTGATTGAAAGTGCTTGAACTTGTTTGACTTGCTTCAACTGGAATCTTTAAGACCAGCATTGAGTAAAAGGACCTGCTTTGAGTGGTTCTAGACCCAATATAACAGTTGGACCGAGTCCAGGGCCCATTGTAACAGTTATTTTGTACAGTGGTTACTTAGACCCAGCTTAACGGTTGGACACACGTCCATGTCCCGTTCTAAAGGTTCTCACTGACCGGATGGACACGTGCCGAGGACCCATTCTACACAAGTGTATGTGGCACTTTATGTATTCAAGTTTGTGTGAATGCGTCTGTGACTGGTCTTGCATTTCTGAAGCACTAATTTTAATAATTTTTAAAGGATGAGATGACTAGATAGAGTAGGATCTTTGTGGAACTGGATTTTGTGTGGATGCATGCACATTCACTCTGGTGCACCGAAAGACAAGCTCCATACTTTGTTACTCGCCTGTAGGTGAGCAAGCACTAAGCAATGCACAACCTTCATATATGCGGCTGCCTTCCTCGTAAAAGTGGCTTCAGTATTTCAGACGATTCAAGAGAACATATCACCATCAGCATTTCAAATGTTTCAGAAGATATCAGCATAGTCAACATAGCTGGCAGATTCTCTCTCTCTCTCTCTCTCTCTCTCTCTCTCTCTCTCACAGAGACCTCTCTCTCTCTCAGAGAGTGAGAGAGACGGAGAGAGTCAGACGTAGCACAAGAATAAACCTGAGTTGTCGGTCGTATTTGTTGCTGTTTCGAACAGCCATCTCACGACCCAGACCGCGATACAGATGAAGCTCGGGACGCTTTGTTTTTCCGCGATGTTTAACAAGTTAAAAAATTACGACAATAAAATTTAAAAAGCGCCTGATTGTCACATTTTAACTCACGCGACCCGCCTCCGCCCTTACCAATGGGCCCAATCTATTGGCTAAAGGCATATGAGGCTATTCAAAGTGGTTGGGTGGGGTGATGCAAACTACTGGTGGGACTTGCTGCTGGTATTGGGCAACCAAAAAAACAATGATTGTCATTGCAAGCTTAGCGAGAGAAAGTTCGTGAGGAGTAGTAGTTGTAGGAACC